>NW_009210897.1:0-44173 GCF_000690835.1 Fulmarus glacialis
GCCTTGTTGAACCTCATGATGTTCACATGCGCCCATTTCTCGAGCTTGGTCAGGTCTCTCTGGGTGGCACCCATCCCTCGGGCGTGTCGACCACACCTCTCAGCTCGGTGTCATCTGCAAACTTGCTGAGGATGCACTCGATCCCACTGTGTCATTGATGAAGCTATTAAACAGTACTGGTCCAAATATGAACCCCTGCAGGACACCACTTGTCACTGATCTCCCTCTGGACATTGAGCCGTTGACCACTACCCTCTGGATGCGACCATCCAACCAATTCCTCATCCACCAGACAGTCCACGCATATCTCTCCAGTTTAAAGAGAAAGATGTTGTGGGCGACTGTGTCAAAGGCCTTACAGATCTTATAAGCTATAAGGCCATATTTGTTTCATGCAAAAATACTGTGTTCCTATACTCTACATTAATTGTTGGTGCTTTTAAATTATGTGAAATTTATATTTCCACTCCTGGCTAAGAATTCTTTTATGTAATGTCCGAGTGATATTTCTACAGGCTTCCAGAGACACAAAAAAATAGGTAAAAATCACTGTAGTGACTGAGAACATATTTGTAAGCACAGTGATTCCTTACTCAGCCAATAACAATAAGTTTTTCCAAACGGCTGATCTGAGCTCATGGCCTAAAGAATTTATTGAAGGAGCATCAACAACAGAAGCAAACTGTCAACTCAACCTTATGTCATCCAAGTTTGTAGAGCTTAAAATTCAGCAACCAGAAAGAAGCAATCTGGTGGTTCATGTGAAGTTCATAGAAAGGAAAGCATAATGATGATGTGACAAGTAGCCTGGTACCTGTGAAACTGTAAAATCTCTACCATTCAATGCATTGTCTTTGATACTTTTTGATAAAAAGATTAATTAATAAAAATTATTAACACTAAGGACATATAATATCCTTATGGATATATATATATATGGATATAATATCCTTATGGACTTTGAGTTCATGGAGAATACTCTGTCACATGGCTAAACTTTTTGCTGTGTAATGTAAACCCTATTCTGGCTCCTAGAGATCAAATTATATCTAACCTTAAACATGCTCATTTTATAACCATAAAGTTTACAGCATGGATAATACTTTAAAAAATCATTTCCCAAAACCTAAGAAATACTTGCA
This sequence comes from Fulmarus glacialis, assembly GCF_000690835.1. Classification (NCBI taxonomy): domain Eukaryota; kingdom Metazoa; phylum Chordata; class Aves; order Procellariiformes; family Procellariidae; genus Fulmarus; species Fulmarus glacialis. Next base: position 1,143 of record NW_009210897.1, read on the forward strand.
TCTAAATGTCATTTTATTATACTTCAAACTATCTTAAAAGCATCTAGATAGTAACTGCAGAAAAATACCTAATTTTCTCGCTAAGGACATTCAACACATCATAAAAATTCCACGGATGTACCAGTGCATCTACATGTGCACATATAACACATATGTTGAGATAAGCACGCACCGCTTTCTCCTCTGCTTTTAAATAGTCTCTCACCCCCATTCAAACTACATTAGCATAAGGCCTAAGATAGGAAATATCACATTACATCTCAACCGTTTAAACAAAGACTTTCACATCCCAGTGGAATAAAAAAAAGCTTTAACTGGAAATTAGAAAGTCCAATTTACCAACTGGATCCAACACACTCTTAAAATCTAATGGCAAAACCACAGTTATTCAATTTGAAAAGTCATGATATCGGTAAAGTACAGAATATGGCCCATTTTCACTTGTTTACTTTTATTAATTAAATAGTTCATCATTCCCTGGGTCTTGGCCAACAGAATTTGTAGCACTTCCTGCACTTCTCTATCAGTTGAGAGACAGAAAACTATGTTAAAGCACTCTTCAAAATGGCCTTTTGCAAACATACTGCACAATGTGAATGCATGGTTGGACTCCTGTGCATCCTGTCAGAGACAACTCACCCACTTGGCTTCAAAAATCAATCCATCACTTGCCCTGTGCTTCTGCAAGCTGTCCTGCCCAATACAATGGCACTGGACACACGTACATACACTACACACACACACCTCATGCTATACGAGGAGTGCACTACTGCCTTACCTTTTCTCAGCTGTATACTGAGCCTCTTCCCTATCTTTTTGGTGTTATACCCACTGTTTGCAGTGGAGGTGAGAACTTTCTGAGGTGATGGTACCAGGCCCGAGGGTGGTTTCCCTGATGAATTCACACTATGAGGTAGCTGCGAGTAGGAGTCTGTCTGATCGGACTGGTTACCCGCTCGAGACATTCTTTGTAATGTGTGAAGTCCAGAATTGTTAATACTTTTGCTGTCAGCATACTGGGAATCGGGGCTGAACCGGCTGGAGTAGTATGTGTTCTTCTCGCTTTGGGACAACTGTTCATACTGCTCTTTATTTGCCGCGGGGACCACATGGAACCAAATGAACGGCGTACGCATGGCTTGGCGAAACATATGCTGTGCTCTAGGTTTCAAAATGAACAGAAAATTAGCAAATTAGGACTGGCAGACTACAAGACATTATAAGCATAATTACTGATGTTAATTAAGCAACACGAGCTGACAGACACATTGCATTCAAGCATAAACCATAAAAGTTGAATCTGTTCACTAGTCTACTTGGTCTGCTTTTTGCTAAGGTTTATTGCCTTAGGGTAACACAATGGTTAAATATGCTTAACAACTAATGTACCAAATACTGGACTCGGAGAAGCAAAAATCTTAACCACAGTCTTGAAATGCAGACAGTTCTAGGCAGGACTGCAGTGTCCTTTTGTTTTGAACCTTGATAATTGCTTCTTCAGATACAGAAATCACAGTGACAACAGAATTATTAAAATGAAAATTACACTTCATACAAAGACTATGTATTTCCATAATTTGCTGAGAGTATACGCAATCTTGCAAAAAGTCTAGTTTACACTTCACTTTTTGTAGGTTAGTAGTCTTTCAGAATACATTAAGAAATAGGGGAAAAAAGCTTAATCCCGCACAGACAGACATCGCGCTCTAGGTCACGATCCAAAGCACACAAAGTCAACAAGTCTCTTCACAGACTTAACAAATTGTGATTCAGAACCACAGAACAAGCAGAGACAAGCTGCTTTCAACCATATGGTACAGGGTCGTGTTCCAATCCAGGTTAGAGTCGAAGAAATAAAAAACATGTTTCAAATGTATATTAGGTACAGGGCGATCAGAACAAATGATATTCCTTTGGCCCTCAACATGTTAGGGTTTTCAGAACAGTATTATCATCATTGAAATCACTCATTTCCTGCATACGTCTTTTCTGCTTTCTCTTTCAATTATCTGTTTGTGAACTACAACTAGATTTCACTGTTAGAAGTCTTTCTAATTCATTGTTTCGGGATTCTACCAAGTCCAGGCTTCCACTGAGTAAATATTTATGATCTCTCAAACTTCCCCAGGAAGTTTCTGCATATAGGACCTTTAGTTCCCACACATACAAAACCACAAATATTTTTAAAATGTTAAAAATAATGTCTCCATCCTGTCCACATATATTGGACATGATGCATTGCAAGTATAAGAGCAAAAAATCACGTGGGAATTTCACGATAAACAGTTTACCAACACAAGAAGAAAAAAAACCATAATATGCAAAAACAATGAAATGAAAAGTGCAAATACTCTAATGATAATAATTATCCTGAATTGTTTGTAGTTTGGTAATTAAAAACTACTAACAGCCCTTAGTGTATCTCTTCTTTACTAGAAAGGCAAGCTTAGACAATTTTTTCTTAAATACTTTATTTCCTCAAATTACTGCAAGGCGCAGTGTTAAAGATTAAATAATGCCATGTAAAGTGTGGTAAGTATACTTACTGTTCAAATCTCCTATTCCGAAGGTCCCCATCGTTAATCCTGACAATACAATCATTCTCACGAAAAAGGTTTTCTTGTTCAGCTTTCCCACCTTTCTCCAGTCGCTTTACCAGCAGCCCCAGGGTTCTGGAACATGAAGATTACAAATGATTACTGTTCTAACAATTTGCAGCACAGAAAATCCTACTGATTTAATACTTTATCATAACCACTATAGAAACTACATTTTAAACCATCTTTACCTTGAAGTAGGATATTATAGTTTCAAATAATTTATAAGCATTACCTGAATTACTATCCCTTATTCATGAAACAAAGACCCTAGGTGAATCAAGCACGTCATTGAAAGTAAGAATGAACAGGCAGTGTGATGATAGCACGCCCATTCTTGCAAAAGGCCTACATTTCTGAGCAGTAAAAGCTCCAAGAAGCACCACACATCTGACAGCCAGCATGTTTTGTGCTAGTTAACTGAAGTTGAACAGGTTGAACTTAAAATTTGAATCTCTGAATTAGCAGAGAATACCACAGCCGTCACTACTGCTTCTGTGCAAGTGAAACGCAGGGTCATCTCACGTAATAAGCACCCTATAATGAAGGGATGATAGAGGATTCAGGAACTTCATGCGAACCAAATGCTTTTATTTTTAAGCCTTAACTTTTTTTTACTAAACAGCAAAGAGGAAATTAAAAACTTAAATGCCATTTTTAATTCAGCATATTATCTTACATTAATTGGTTCAGTAATGACTGAAGACAATTACCATTTGATAACCTCTGTGCAATGAGTTGGTCACCTCTGTCTAGTGCTTACCCACAGTGTCATCTTAAGGACATTCTTAGAGAGAAAAAGTAAACAAGTATTCAACCTGAAATTATGAAATGGATCCTGAAGAGTGGATTTATGAGGTACTGCTAGGTTAATGTGAAAATTCAATGATGTTTCTATACCTGAACTCTAGGTTTGAAGAAGGTTCAATCTTCAGGATTATTCTTGCATCGACACTTGCATTTGATTTTTTTAAAGAAGATCAGCTTTAACTTGAAATCCCACACAACATATCAGTGGGTCAAATCACATCACTCAAGTCAACAGCATTACTTTTTCAGAAGTCCTTTCAAGGCATGGCATGGGAAATACTTGGTTGCATGGCAGGAATTGCAAGACCTCATACGTCTTTTTGCACAGAACTTTCAGTGATCATACCACTTCAATTCACACATACCTCAAAATAAATGAGCAGTCAATGATGCTTAAAAGGACTCCTTGTGTGCTCAAAAGTTACACATGCACTTGACCACTTCATCAAATGAGTCAGGAAAGCAAAATTAACTTTAACTTACTTCTTCCACTTTAAATTCTTCATTTACCAATTTATCATAAACATATGCAAATAAGGCATTTCTTTTACAGAACAGTCATACGTTTTCTCCTACAAGGCAGATGAAGGAGTAAGAGAAACAATCCTAGTAGTATTTCCATTTTGGAACCACCTAGAGACATTAAGATATGATGTTGAAAGGATCTATACATGTAAACAGACTGTGAGGAGAAAAACAACATAAAGCATTTTGACAACACAAATCATCATATGAAGTTTGAGTCAGACATTAACATTTAAGTGATACTATTCTGTTTCCAACTGATACGGAGTATTTTGCGAACACCTAACGTACTGCACCTTTGACCTGTCCGGGGTTCCTGGACAGGGTTCAGAGGCAAACCTTCCCCACCCTCATTTGGTTCCCGATGGACCATTTGGGTGCAGTCACTGATGCTAACTGTGATTGGGCTTGTCTTTAGCTCAGCTGCTGCAATTAGCAACCTGTCTCTGCAATAACACTGGTTATTGCACAAGGACCAGAAAGATTCCATAAAGCTAAAGTATCATTTCTCTAGAATACATGTATTTCAGGAAAAAAAAAAAATCTTGAAAAACACAACCAATACTAGCGTGTATCCAGTCCTATCCCTCCCCATCCCAAGTTGATATTCTTTGGGTTTGGGAAGTTCCACCTTTTGTAGATTCCTTCCAACAACCCAGCATCTCCCATTAAAAAGGAAAACAAAAAAAAAAAACCAAACCCAATTTTCCCAAATTTCCCAAAGCAAAAACAATTCTTCCATGTTTTTTTTTTTCTGCTCACCAAGGCAGTGAAACACCTTGTATTATCTAGATATTTTAGGTGGTTTTCTGTTTGCCTTTTCCACAATCCTCTAATAGTTTGCATGACAAAAAATTCTAAAAGTCCACAACAGACACACACTACCTTAACGACCACGTTGTGCTCCGTTTATTGTACTAAAATTTGCTGATAATTATGAAGGTATGTTGTCACAGGCAGTAAAACAAAACAAATTTTTAAAGTCTTGATTCAATCTCTTTTTCCTTCTGTTCACTAAAATAAGCTTTGAACACAGTCTCAGATTTTTAAAACTGATAAATAATGATAAAAAGTAAAATTTTATAGATTGATTGTTAGTTGCAGACAGCACTAAACAGTTATGAATGTTAACGATAGAAAGGAAAGAGACTTGTATGCCTTCACTACATTATTTTTATCAGAATTATAGTTTTGATACATATAAAACTGATGGTTAGAAAACAAGTTTGTGACTTTTTCACTTGTGAGTTGTTGAATTTCTCTGGGGAGACAATGCCTTTGAGCCCCAAAGTGAAGTTACTGAAGAGGATATCTCTAAATAGGGAAGAGATAAGCAAGCAAATATAAAATTCGTAATGCTACATTCAGGAGAAAACCACAAAAATATTTGAGGGGGAGAGGAAGGAATTGTGTCTACTCTTCTTTTACTTCAGGCCCAACAGCACTTTGATGCAGGTGCACTCCTCTGTAATGCCCAAAGACAATTCAGAATTTGGATGTGCATGCAATCCTTGCGCAAGAGCATACACAGTAACTGCAACAGGTGGTTTTTTTACATGGATAAATATAAAAAATATTAAAATATCAGTATGCTAAATATCAAAATATATTCTACACAAAGTACAACACTCCAAGTTAATACTATGATAATATACTATACAAAAAAATATGATTATTTCATCCCAATGTCTCCATGTACTTATGATTACAAAGTAATTGGTCTATCAATGGTTTTTGCATAGCATTTTTCTTGAAACGCTGCTTTCTACTGTTTCGCATTCTGAAGTTATATTAGATTCTTAATGCAAGATGCATCTTTATGCATTGTTTGTCATTCCTTAAATTTACTTCACCTAAGCTCTCAAATCTAGTAAAAATATTACTAATCTTAACCAACGATAAAATAATGTAACACACAAATAAACTACCAGTCCAAATTGCAAATAATCTCATTAAACAAAGGCTACAAGTTCTACTTATGCAAGATTGCTCATCTCAGACACAACATATGGTGCTCATAAGGATTTTGCTTTTTAACAAACGTTAAAGCTAGGTTAACCAAGGCATATAAAGCTAAAGTCACTGAGAACAGATTCAAGGCTGGAGGAACAGCCTGAGTCAAATTTGAAACCAGGATCCTCACAGTGCCTTTTAATTTATTTATTTTTTTTATATAAACGCATGGGGCAAAAGATCCCTTTAGACACAGTTCCAGAAACTACTTCCTGAATGCGGTTCTGCATAGCAGAGTAAACTCTCCCAGAACTTGCAGAAAATGTACATTCCTGAAAATTTTAGTAACAAAAGCCTACCAATTTCCTACAGTATTTCTTTAGCACATTAGGTTAGATGTAAGAATAAGACTCTAAAAAAAGGCATTATGGGAATTCATGTTTGTTGTTGCAGTAACTGGAGATAAACAGAGTAGACCTGATATTGCAAATATGCAATAACCTAAAAACTAATTGGATTTTTTTTTTTCCCTGCCGTATGCCACCACCATTAACCCTGATAAGTGGAGATGTAGCTCTACTACAGTTTCAATATTACGTTTCCTACATTAGGAAAACATAAATTTTGAAAGCCTGTAAACTAATCTAATATAAAATACAAAAGTCAGTATATATATTTGTTTAAACACAACTATGTAGCATACAAATACACGATGCATTTGAATTTGCTTAGTTTTGTCCAGTTAAAGTAAGTTAACACGTTTTCTAACATAAATTCTTCCATTATAAACGTTTTAAACTATAACTTCTTCAAGAATGAGATTACCTCTGCAAAACACTCCGCAAGTCTACAACCCTGTCAAAACAATAATTCTAAGTGGAAATTTGGTACCTGCACTGTTTTAGACTAACGTTAGCTGACATGGGGACGGAAGGGAAACAGTATCAAAGCACTGAGCTCAATCTTTGTATTTGTTTTAAATACCTAATTGGGAATGTAAACAGCTTAGATTATATTAGCATTTGCAGCACTGTATTTCCACTAGGTTCATTACTCTAATTATACAATTAAAATAAACTCAGCTACATGTGTTAACATTTCAGTTCTCAGTATAAATTACAACCAATGATAAAACTAGAAATAAGCAGAGAATGTTTTATTGACATCTAAATTGCCTGAGTTAGTCTGGGTAGTTCTTTGAAATTGTGAACTCCCCACATGCCATCCAGCTGCATGGAAATGATGATAATTTGTCTTAATAAAAACTGACAGTGTAAATACTATGAGAGTAATAAAAATATTACATTGAGCATCTAGAATATGATTCGGCCATCACCGCCCATTGTACGTACACACTGAAGTTATTTACCTATTACCTGCAAGCTAACTGTAATATAATCAAATCAGACAGAACAGAAAATAACCAATTTAGATGTTTATGTAAAGTCACTAACATGAAAAGACAAAAACTAGATTAAGGGGCAAAAATAAGGATTGATTGAAAAGCTGATGTGTAGCGGTTTCATGCAATGAAAGATCTCTGAGAAGTTCTACAGGAATATAAACACAGCATAAATTTCCGGAGATTCAGAGGTCAGAGTAGGCAAATCAGCTTGTTTGTTCAAGTTAAATTATTGTGGCTGATCAATGCTAAATTGGACATAAACTCCTTTGCACAACACTGACGTCACAGAGCTACTGCGGAGGCATTAAAATAACTTCATGCCTGAAGCCCAGAACCAATTTCCTATCTTTGGTAACTACTCCTCAGCTTTTTAGCTTGAATAATACTTCAAATTAAGTTTATATAACTTTTTAAAGGCTGAGATCAGACAAAGAAAGCCTTGAATTCAGCTAAAAGAGTGAGGGAATGGTACATTCACATCACAGGGAATCTTTTCCCAATGCATATGTTTTTGAAAACCATGGCTACCTTTGAGACTTAAAATGTTGGAAATGTAGAAGAGGAATAAATGGAGATGCAGATAACACATACCTCCTAGAAGATCAAACAGAATACAATCGTTAGAGAGGCACCTTGAAGGCGGTATTAAGGACTCTCAGTATAGACAATGGCCATTAGATATTACTTTAGTTTTCTTTGTATCTTGAGTAAAAGACTAAAACTTTTACAGTGAAATATGAAGTGATTTATAAACTCTAGAAAGTGAAAGGCACTTCCACTCAAAAGAAAAAAAAAAAAAAAAGAAATACAGAACAGAAAAACATATAAACAATTTTCTAGTACAGGGATTGTGTATACATCAATGACTACCTTCATTTGAGGTTTTTCATTTTTTTAATAAAATCTGTTAAATTTGTCATTTAAACTGACAAAAAGCAATAAAATTCAGTCTCTTATTTTTCCCATTCTTCTGAGACTTCCTTAATATTTTTAAGACAGGATATATAACATAAGAACAAAGATTAAATATTTTTAGCTGCCAGGTTTTAGCTGTATGGTTTATCATGGATTTTATGGCATGCTTCAATAGGAAGAACAGCTGGCAGAGCCCTACATACTGCTCTGTATTAAAGTAACGTGTCTGATAGTTATTAATGGATGTTCTTTATGGGCTTTTTAGATGAATATCCAAATGCTTTTCTGTTCTGTTTTACTAAGTAGACCTCACAGTAGTCTTGGAACTATGGGACTATAACTTCCATATCATTATTTACAGAGATTTCTGCTGTTATCTCATATATTCCTTGTGTCAGTTGAATCTCCTTCCAAAGACAGACATGGCAGGATTTTCAAAAGGGCATAGAGCTTGAGAAGATTTCAAAGACTGTTAAAGTAGAAGAGGCCATATAATGGTAAATTATGCTGTAATTACTATTAAGCTTGCAGAGGATGCAACCCCATTTATGCATCAACATAACATCGCCCACCAGCCAAGATTACTCAAATGCTATTCATTAGGGACTGAGTGCTTGCTCTCCTCTTTGAGCACCTAGTAAGAAGGAAGGATTGGTGCTAAAGGCAATTTTGCACAGATTTAGAATTTTCTTTCCTTTTATGCTTTCCTCTCATTCATTTCCTCTTTCCTCTACTCTTATCTAAACACTTTCCTGTTCACTTTCTATTCTGTCCTTCCTTCTGCTTTCATTTTCATGCCTCCTATTCTGCTTAGCACTGCATCTATGCCATTGCAAAAATGTGCAAGCAGGTATTGCAAACAAAACTTTTATCTTGAAAAACTTCACAACCATAAGGTGATGAATATGTATACCTCTCCTCCCTTTTGATAAGGTGATCAAACTCCGTTATCCAAAGCATATGATCAAAAAGGCCAATAAAGGACTGATAACCTTCTAGAGGTAAAACCAGAAGGATAATAAGGAAATGTATCCACAGAAGAAAGTTTGAACATGTCTGTACAAACCAGTAGTACTTTTCCCAGAGAATTATGGAGAGATTTTTTTTTTTTTTTTGTTAAAAAAAAGCTCTCAGTTTTACTAGGAACAGAAATAATTAGTAGCATCTATACAGATGAGGCAGAGATCTTTACAGATTTTGTTCAAGATCAAAAACCAACATTGAAGACAGATTCTTAGTCCAAACCCAAACCCTCCAAAGACCGTGGAAAAGTCAAGTATTTCCTCAATGTAAATAAACGACATAGTTATGGCATATAATTTTTAGAGGTTTGGGGTGTTTGCTTTGGGGGAGGGGGGATTTTTTGGTGGGAGAAGGCCCTTGCTTATTGCATAGGAGAAAATAGGAGAATTGCATTAGTATGTTTTTACACTTTTTCAGATTTTAAAATTATTGATTTAATAACCATTGCCTATTGAGTAACATTTTCAAAAGCAAAAGAAAGGAACCGGGGAAAAAAAAAATTGAAAACACAGCATAACTGAAACTGAACACCAAGCAAATATAAAACAAAGGTGGGCCAATGGACTAAGCTATGTGATACATCAGATCTTTTATTTTTGGACATCCCTTAAAGTCTTTACTGAGTCCTGTGTTTGGTTTTATATATTTAGGTTTCTACTGAGCAGATCTCCTGCTCGAGTAAGTTAGTTCACTGCAGCACGGAGCATTCTGCTTTGCAGCCAGAGGAACAAAGAGCAGCCATGTGCTAGAGTGAGAAACAAGTAGGCAGAAGAGGATCCCTGCCAAGCATCTGCTCTCGTTCTGAATCTAGCAAAAAGAGAACCAAGTGTATCTTATCTGCTCAAAAGAGCTGGGGGACCAGGAGGGGAAAAAAAACTAACCACCTAAACCAAAAAGAAAACCCCCACCAAGTGCTCCAAAACTGAAGTTGGGTGCATTCCTTTCCCTGCCCACACTGCAGGCTGCAGGCACCTGGAGAAAATGTCTTTGTTCTCACTGAAAGCATGTAGAGGCACAGCTGACAGTAAAGCAGCAGCACAACACGAGTGCTTATAATCAATACCAAGCAATACGCTCTATTTTTCTTCCACTACAACGCAGAGAGCATGGAAGAAACTTTTTGGAAATATCCGAGGTCCTTGCCAACTCTGCTCCTCCACACTTTCAAGACATAGACCCAAGTATCTCCCCTCTCCAGCAGATTATTTGGGGGGTAGTCGAAAAAACTCAGACAGCAATTGCATGTACCATCCATTTTTCAATGAGGGGAGTTCTAGTATTACGAAGAAAAAGTAGATACATTTTAATATAAAAATTATTTCCCTTGTAACAGAATTTGATTTTCAAGTACGTCTTGATTCTAAACATCTATATTTAAAATTGGCTTTCCTGTCATAAAACTTTATCACATAGTCCCAAACTCAGGACAAAAAAAGAGTTAGAAGTCCTTCGTAGCTCTTGACCTAGCTAGCATCCTTAAAAAAAGTGAGATATCTTATTTCTGCGTTTATGGCTTTTTCCTTTTACATGCTATCATTATGTATAAACAGTTTAAGCTTCGCCTTAGACTTGACAACCACATTAACAGCTGGAAGTGAATTTTGTTTAAGTTTAAATTCTTGTTCAAAACGTCAAAATATACATTTCTAACATCAATTTTATTAAACAAGTACTTAGCAGCCAACATTCTCAAACTGGTCTCTTTCTTGGCCTTCACACTGTTTAAATCCCAGATAACTGTGTGAACATCTCAACCATTTCCAACTTTAGGGGACTTACTTTTGAGCTTATGTTTGAAGTACCATTCACTCATGCCCTTTCCATCCCCACACTGAATTCACTAAATTTCAGATCATGAACAGAAAAATTTACTACATTACGGAAGTTTGTTCTTAGTACTTGTAGTCCTCAGAAAAAGTAGCCTTAAATTAAAAGAAATTACATTTTCTTATAATACATGTCAGTATGGCAATGAAAGCATTGGCTTTAAAGTAACAACTGCAAATAAAGCTCTTATGCTGTGTTTAAAATCTTGTGAAGGTATTTGTTATAGAAAGAAAAATACATTTATCATCTCTGAAAATAGGTTGATATTAAATTTTGAGAGATATATAAAGCAAGTTAGTTTTGCTCTTAATTACTAAACTGAAATTGCTCCTGGGTTGACAGACATGTGAGAACATAATATCCCTTCATGTGTAATCAAAGATTACTTTTTAAAAAATGTATTTGTTCCCCTTTTACTTTAGGATGGAAAATACAGTGTATACTTAGAACATGCATCACCAAAATAAAATTTGCTCATATTCCTGAAGAATTATCATTTTTTCAACATACTTAAAAGCTTCAAATCCACCACTAATTACTACAAAAGTTAAGCTATTTTTCTGAGACTATGTTAATGACCCTAAATGCTAAAACTCTACTTTAGCAAAGTAAGCATTAGAGATGATGCATTCTGTTTACTAATATAATCCCCCAAATGATATCTTTAATGTAAATGACGTACTTTACTTTTTTTTTTTTTTGGTAATCATTCCAATTTCAGGAGTTCCAGCTTGTCATATAACTAAAACAGGTTCACCCTCTCCAAAACCAGAATGTTTCAACCGGTTTTGCTACTTAAACAAGTAGCAACCCAACAGATGGGACAACACTAAATATCGAAAGCATGATGATTGTTTTCTCTTCCGCTCTTATCAAACGCAGGCGTAGGACGCCTCTGGTTTAGACTCCTGCTGTTATTTGGGGACTCGTGGTTCTAAACACTCAGCAAGGAAATGCTGCATGAATATGCACCTGAATTAAAGCAGCAGATTGAAATTTTTAAGAGTCCAAAAGGAAACGTCCTTATAATTCAATTTCCCATGAGATCACAAGAGAACCACTGTTAAAACCCTGTAGTTCTAACTCATTTTAAGCAATACCTTTCCATTATAGAGTCCATGCCAAGTATAGAGTCAGTAAACTTGCATTTCTTCCTTTCTTAATCAGTGAGACTGCCTTTTGAAAAATGTACAATATTCTACAGAAGGCAAAGGCACACAAAACAAAAATTAACACAGATAAAACACAGCAAGTTATGATTCAATTAAAATCCTATACGATACGTTACCTTCCGCCTCGGGCACTGAAAGGCACTACATGGATTCCCAAAGGCCCGCCGTCGTTGGAGACTTCTACGAGCTTTACCATATCACTGTGAGACAATGACGAATGAGGGAATATGAACATGTACCGTGAAGGAACCAAAAAACCCCACACAAACATACACAGAAAAACAAAACCATTCCAGAAATCAAGTCATGGTGATGAAAGCACTGTTGAATGCTACGTACCTGAAGATTAATCTGATGGCATGAAAGGAGATCAATCATCAAAAACAGTTCAATTAATAAACAAAAATGAAAAAAATTTTTCGTAAACTTACTTTGTTATATAGAAATAAGTATCTTCATTGCATGCATATTGGTTTTACCCTTATTCTAAGTTAAATTTAAAGTAAACTGCCTTGACCGCCAAGCAGAAATACCTTAAATATCACATACAATTTTTCCTCAAAACCCTACAAGCTGATCATAGCACTGGCATGCTTTATTTTTTATCTTAGGGAAGCCCACTCTAAGCCTTAACATTAGCTTTTACATAACTATCCCTTAATCAAGTGAGAATTAAATTTTTAGTTGATTCTTCTAGTTTTAAAACACATGAATTTGTTTTATTGTAATTCCATATCTTTTACTGGAAGTTTGCTGTATCTATATCTCCTTACTAGGCAAAGTTTCTGAAGTAAGATTTAACTATAACATTCAAAACCAACCAGACGTCCTCCTGAAGCAACTATGCATCTAGTTTTCAATTTTTGCTGTAGAGAGGGGAAAAGTGAAAGAGGAAAGCACAGGTTCAGAAAGAGACACGCAAAAATTCTAGAAATAGATTTGGACCAAATCTTCTGATGCATTTGAAACATGCCCACATCTGGAAAGGTGGAATATAGCACATAAACCATAAAGAGTTATAAATACCCAAATGAGAAAATAATACATGAAGGCCAAACTTCTCTGTAAATCTGGAAGTGAGAGATCTGAATGAAAGCCACAATCTAAATTTGTGGCTTATGGCTCTCTCTAGTATTACATACTTTTTCCATATTTCCTGGCACTACATATATATACACAGATCTTTGAGAAGCTTGTTTCTCATAAGTGTACTAATCAAATTTAATCTAGAAATGGAGCAAAGAGCAAGACCAATGCCCTATGATAGCAGTAAAAGATTTTCTACTTCCTTCAATAAGCTCTTGATCATATGGTGGCCCATCACGAAAGCTGGCAATGCTTAATCTGGATTCTGAGAATAACCAGACCACATATTGTTAGGAAGTCAACAAAAATCCTGCGTTACAGTTTGTTTTATATTTCTTCTACATTAATTTTTTTTAATATATTTTTAAGGCAGCCTTTACATTTGTTGTATGCCTCAATTCGTGTCTGATTTTTTTAACTTGTTTTTTAAACACCACAAATGGAAGGTCTCTATCCCTGTTGCCACTGTTTAGCTCCAGAAAGTATTGCAACAATAAGGAGAGCTGGGAGACATCAGCCAAAACCATGTTATTCTTCAGACCTGGACCAATGTTTTAAGACTGACAGCATTACAGCATTTGGTAATGTTCCCTGTCCCAGTTTCTGTATAGGCTAACTTCATTTCATTCTCACTGTACATTAAGGCTAAGCTTTCATTAACTAGTGTGCAAAGCAGCTCACAGGAATCAAGCAACGCCCTTCACCTCCAAGAGGTACTCCAAAAGGCCTCTTTTGGTATTTGTATGCCTATGGCCCCCTATGATCAACTTTTTTCTTTCTTATTAGCATAAAAGAAAATTGAGGGCTGAGGAAGAGAACAAGTGAAAATTAGTGTGATTCACCTGGCACTGTCACAAGTGGAAACACAGCTTTAAATGAAAGAAAAAGTCAGTTTTCATATCCAGCCTACACTGTTTAACTTGTTCTACTGCTTGAGTCAGTAACCTTCTTTTTTTCCAAAATACACACTTAAGGTCTAGGCACTCATTTTTCTCATACTTTTTCTTAAAAAAAAAACATCCCAAATTCAAATGTTAAACTCTGTAAAATGCAAAACAAAAGGAAACGATCTATTCCTAAGAGAAATTGTTTCAATTTTGCTTCCTGATTTTCTCAGAAGTTTGGGCCAACTACTTCAAACAAACATACAAAGAAGTTTGATATCAGAACAGAAAAGAATGAAGTAGCATATGATGAAAAGTCAATAAGTTACTTAAAAACAACACCAAGAAGCATTAAATTTGACAGAAGTTCTGCAAACTCTATTTAGCAAACAGCATTTGGAATTTACAATGTAACAGATTTTGTAAATGGAACGGAGTAAAACTCAGCATGTATTGCCTAATAGATGTCACCATGATCTTTTTCTAACATTTAAACCCTCTGCACCTAATTCATAATTTAATTCAGAAATAATAGGAGCAGAAAATTTATTTTTATTTAAAATTTAAGTTTAATAAATTTAAAAGGTTTAATTTAAGGGTAAAAGGGATATTTTCTCATTAATTCCATAGTGAGGTATGGATCAGCTCTTTGCAATGAAATGCAAAAGGTCAAGCTTGCTGTATCTTGTGATGAAATAAAATAATCTTTACTGATTTTTTTTAAAATTAGGAGGAGCTTCCCAGTCCTAAACAACATCAGTTTTGATCCATTCACAAAGTATGAGATTTTTGATCACACAACTTGTATAACCCGCACGCACATCTTCCCAGTAGACTGTGAACTGGTGACAGGAATTAAGATTTTCCCCTTTGAAATTCTTGCCTGTTCATCTATTTGTGCTAGCACTGACCCTATTCCTTCTGTCAAGTTTTCAGAGTTCCATCAAATAAGTATCTTCTTGGAGGCAGAAAATCTACTGTAGCATCAGCACTTATGTTAACTTTCCAGTGCTCATCTTTAACACAGGCTTTTTAAACTGTTTAAAATTTGCTTTAAAAAGGTCCATGAAGCAAATTGTTTAAAACCAAAACGACACATGGCTAAACAAGACTGCCCCATTTTCTTAAGAGCAGTATCACCCATATTATTCTGAGTTTTTTGCTAGTCTATGTTCAGTCTCAAGACTCATCATTAAAACAATGTGTTCTGCCAGTAACTTACTCCAGGGAAAAATTGGTAGCATTCTCCAAACCAGTGTCTGCATGTCCAACAGGCTCAACTCTGCTGTTGTCCTCCTCTGTTCGATCTTCATCCTAGATATTAAAAAAAAAGAAAAAAAAAATCATTTAAACCTGGGTTTAATAGGTTAATTCATTTTAATAATGGCATTTTACCATTTTCAGATTATTGGGGTTACCACATGTACAGTGGAAATACGTCCTTCCACAACTACAACAATCTTTGCTGCTGCTGTCTGAAACTGTTGTAAACTGGGTTTTGTCACTTTATGTGTTTTTGTAATGATATTTATAGTTTAGCCAGTTTTATATCATAATTTTACTACAGTTATAAAAGCAACGCTACAGAAGCTATCACAGCCAGCATTTTTTTAAAAGGTAGACAAGTAAAAGCACAGAATCAGCTGACGGTCAGCAGTGTTTGGGCAAACTTCTCCCAAGCTCTCTCTGGGCAGGTTACTGGGGACTCGACTGAACACACAAGGCAGCTCACTGAGGCTCATTTGCAAAGAGTTAAAAACAGTGTAAGAAATGCAGCTTGTATAATTCCATAAAGTACCAAGACCTCTTTAAACATTTTATCACAGGCCTTTACTAATAACATGCCAGAAAAGGCTGACATCAAAGAGTTACGTGAGGTCCTAATGCTAACCAATTGATTTTGTTTTTAATTTGACTTTACAAAAAGTACACACATTATTCACCAAATATATATTATATAATTTTAATGTCAAAGTTGTGAATGCTGTACTTTCAAATTTAGATGAACGTAATTCAAGGACTATCAATAAGAAGATCTAAAACCATTCTTACACCTGTGTTACTCATTAATTACCTGTGTGACCAAACAGAAAATATTATAAAGTGTGAACAGTAGGTTTCAAACATGGGCTTAGATTCTAGAGCCAGAGCCATCAAGTCAGTAAAATAATAAGTGATGGGTTATGAGTTTAGCACACAGAGTCAGACAACATATTAAATTATTGAAGAGATATTAAAGGCAGGCAGAGGCGGTTGGTAATGTCCAATTGACATTTCCACTGAGAATCTGCAAAAGCAGGAGGCTGGATGCATGAAGTTTCCATGGGCTGTAGATATGCCTTGTACATCCTGGATAGCAGCGCGCTGCGTGAAGCCAAGCTACTTGAAGATTGATGATCCTGTGTTTTGAGAGGCTTTAATATGCACTTCTTCGTCATCTATCTCTGTTAAGCACTGGGCAAGTAATACATTTCAAAGGTTAACCAGCATCTTGAACCTCCTAGGACTGCATTATGAATGTAAACAAGAACTCAAAATAAAATATATTCTATATAGTAAAAGTTGCTTATAAACCCAATATAAAGGATAATCCATATAATTCATAAATATGACATAAGCTAGCATTTACATTTCTATATTTACTGATTTCAGCTGAAGCTCTATATGTACCACTGCATAAAGTTTAAAAATAAATAAATATTCAAATCTCTATGACAATTCTAAAGTTACAGGCAAAAAGGTATATATAGGAAAATCAGAACATTTGGAGTTGTTTCACATTAAAAAGAAGCATTCCACCTTGGTTCATACAGCATCTTGCAGATCACTGTTGCCATGGGTTTCTTGTTTTGAAGTTAGGGACACTGGTGATTGTAGAAAACTACGTAAGTATTTATATTGCACTGAAGCTATTATCTGCAAGTCTAAAATCAGAGTTGCTGATGAAACACAATTTTGAATCTCAGCTATGATAAAAGTTCATCACAAATGAATGTGACTTTGTTAATACAATGTTTCTGGCAATTTTCCATGTGTGGTCTTTTCAAGCAAACATATGATAAGTATATACACATGTAAGAAGAGACTGAAATAACATCCTTCCTATTAGTAAGATATGCCTCTGCTAACAAATAAATGTCTGGCTTTATGCTGTGTCATTTTAACAGACATCTATATATGTACAATGTAAGCATCACTCATCTAGTACCACTTGGGTCCTACACTTTGCCATCTTTCAGCCCCACGAGTTTTTCCCTTGCCTAATTTAAAGTAAGTCTGTAAACAAAACTCCCCTTGCTGCACTCAGTCTTTGCAGCAGTCCTTCAGACTTGCTCGATAGACCCACTTTCAGTGCCCTCCTGGGATACAGCCCACCATGCAAGGCTTGAGCTAAATCCTTGTGGAAATCCTTCTTTCCACCACTTCCCAGCCCTGATAGTATCTTCGTTCTTGTTACCAGAGCCTCCTAATGTCAGATCACACTTAAGCCTCTCCACGTGTTGCACATCCCATTTTCTTTCTTTCTGTCCCACCTGGTGGTCCAGAGGTTTATTCTGCCAAGGCAAGGAGCATCCTCCTGCCTGACCCCAAGCGCAGCCAGGATGAAGGCAACAGCCAAACTACCTGCCTCCTGCCCGTACCGTATCTTTTAATATTGGGATATAACACATCAGAAACTGCAAACCAAAAGCTATGTAAAACAGATGCTATCTGGCACAATCACATCTACTTTTTGTGCCTTTTGTATCGAGAATTATAAACATAGCAAGTTTTGGAACCGGACTCGCTGTCAGTTATCCAAGCAATTAACAAACAGCAGCTCCCAAACGCCTGTGTCTGGCTTTTCCCGGACAGCAGACAGATCTGTATCAAAAACATGCATGTGCCTGTAAATAGGTGCTTAGAGGAGGAATCACAACCCTAACGAAAGCACTACTGCCATAATCAACAGATGTATGATGTATCCTTTTAAAAATCTTTAATATTACAGTAATCAGGCTCTCTTTTCTTCTCAAAATAACACAGATTTTGATTTACATTGAAGTGAACGGAGAGAAAAATTGGACACCTGCAGAGGGATTTGACTTAAAATTCTGATTTACTAAGAAAAGTAACTAGCTGTGAAAATCTCTGCATCAAGCAATTATTTCTTTATTTGGAAAGTAGTTTTCTTCTGAAAGGCAAATTCCACCTGGATGTGCTATCATGAGGTAAAATGAGGAAAAGGACATTTAGAAGAGCAAGAAAGCTTCCAAGAACCCAGACGGGTATTATTGCAGATATTTCTCAGAAATAAACGATTTGAGCAAACTCCCAAACTTGTAAGGTTTCTTTTCTCTCTATAAAACCACCATATCCTGCTATATCAAAAGATACAGCTTTTAATGTACAGCCACTAAAGACAGAATGATATTCTTTTTCCAAAATTGAAATAGAGTAATTAAAAGATGATTTCATTTTTACAGCACAGAGGAAAATTTAAAGCACCTTCTCCAATGTACTTCTACATATCCTGACGTGTTCAGTGTAAAATTCCCCCAATTCCCTTTTGCTGAGATGACTCAGCCAGGGCTTCTCACCCCAGCCTCACTGTGCCACCAGACATGGATGTCACTTCCATAAAACATCCATGCTATCTGTCATGTATTTAGGCTACTAATACGAAGATTAAACAATATAATGACAACTTTGAATAATGGCCTCAAGCAGAAAGGAAACTTCTTGAAATTTGTTTTAGTTAGTTTAAGAGAATTAGGGATTTCAAAGAGTTATTCTTACTTTTAAATGGACCTGTACAAAATTCCTGTGTCTTGTAAGAGTTAAGTTTGTGCACAGGTACACAGTAGCAGATTCTTGCAAAAATAAAATCTAAAAAAATTGCCATTGTTCTAAAAAAAAAAAAAAAATTCATTATTGTTCTAAGTTCTGTAATCAAATTAACGACTCAAAAACTGAAAAATTATCTTAACTGCTCAAAATGGACTATTAGTGCTAGCAGTTCTGCCTATAAAAAGGTCCATTTCACAGTTCACCTGCACAGCCTTAATGAAATACATATGAAAAGTTGCCAATTTGTTTTTTATTTTTGAAGACAATTTTCCTATCACCTCTTAGGATTAAAAAATCCTCAGAGTTAAGAAATGTTAGCAGTATACTTGCCAACAGAACCTTATTCAATATATATGAACCCAAATAGTCCCTTTAATTACATTTTCTCAGATTATTTCCAAGTGAAGTCTGCCTTGTGTCATTTCCAAAGCTCAAAACCAGCCATGCCTTCCCTATCTTCCCTCCCCTATCCCTGGACATTTTATCTTTCATTACCGAAATATCAGCTCCTGCCTCCGATTAATCCACAATTACTACCAGTCACTACTTCATCTTCAAAGAAGCACTTTCCCACTCATCTCTGCTGTTCAATACACTTCTAATGAACTCCCCCAAAACATAAGCAGAACTTCTTCACATTCCCTCGTCTTTTGACGATTACCTGCAGAAAATTCAACAGCAGCCAGAGAGTCTGAATAAAGTTAGTGCAGTCACATAAAAAATGGAAGTAAAGGTGTTTGGCTTGGGTGGTTTTGTTTCAGTTCAGAGGGATATAATAATTATTTCATTATTGTTCACAAAGCTATTGGTATTTTAGTGACAATGGTTGTATGAAAGAGGGTAACTCTGCTTTCAAATTACTTGAACGCTCGATGGCAAGGTCTGCTATACTGACCAACACAAGAGAAAAAAACTGACTGTCACTTATTGTGTAAATAGCAACTATCTTGTGCACTGAGTAAATCCAAAGTAACATTAAAGAAAAGGAAGCTGTAAATAAAATTTATCGTTACACATGTGTGCGTAGAGCTGTGCCAAGGTTTCACTACAGGCCTCCCTTCTGCATGTTTTCCTCGTTCACCTCTGCAACCCACAGTGTTAAACTCATTCCTCTTGTGTCTCTACCTGCACCTCCAACACCAACTACAGGCTCCCTCTCCCAAACCTGCGCCTTCCTGTCCTGACTTTGCTGTTAACTTACACTCAATTTAGAGAGTTTAATCCTCCACCTTGTCTGAGTGCTGGGAAGGGGATTATGGAAAGCCAAGACAGCCAGGATGCTCGGCATCCGCGCCCGGCCCCATCCCGCAGCAAGCACAACCCGGCATCGAAGCTGGCTCAGTGCCACCATGGAGCCCTCACCTGGGAAAGCACGCTCAGCCACTCCGAGATTTAACGTATTCAGTGAAAAGAGAAAGTCTGAGAAATTTAGCTGTAAGTTGTAGTAAATCTGTTCACATTGTACACAACCCAAATTTTCTTCTGAAGTTGTTAACTGAACAAGAGATCCAGCCTCAGCAGAAAGACGGGCTGACACAGGTACACAAGAGCTATACAAAGGAACTGTCTTTTAAAACATAATTAAACCTGTTTTGCATTTTTACTAGTCTGCAGAGTAACTGCAGCAAAGTATTTTCACACAGGGTGGATGTTCTCATTATACAACACTTTCAGCATTTTTACTAGCATTAGCAACTGAAAGCAGGGTCTTGAAATCGCAAGCAATTGCAACCATCGCGGTAAACAGGCAGCGCTACCAGTGTGAGCAACATATGATAAATACATCACACATACACCCCTCTGCAAATGAAAGCCTGTC
This sequence comes from Fulmarus glacialis, assembly GCF_000690835.1. NCBI lineage: Eukaryota > Metazoa > Chordata > Aves > Procellariiformes > Procellariidae > Fulmarus > Fulmarus glacialis. The sequence continues at coordinate 21,989 of NW_009210897.1, forward strand.
AATACACAGCCTCTGTTTTGGAAGAAGAATTCAAGCTTGTTTGTTTTCTAGCATTTAATTTTTTTACATTTTAGCGTAGTGAGTGAAAGTACTGCAAATACCAAACAGAAAGGAACAGTATATAACGTCAAACAGGTACGTTAGATTTTACTGTAAAGAAGGACACATTATCAATAACAAAAAGCTCCTGAAAGACTGCATACCAGTACTTTTTTTCCCCAGCTGGGACACAACAAAAATAATGCTTACGTTACTACAATATGCCCTTCCCTTCATCTTTCCCCTTTTATTCTCTTGCACTTCTCTGTAATGATTATGGAAGAAGAGACCATATTGCTATTAGTCTCCTGGCAGCCGTGTTTTATAAATGTTTGTTTGGTCCTTGCAACATAAAGTAGGTTCTCTCTCTGTATGATCAGACTTGATAGGAAACAGCTCCTAAGGGACCTATTTTCCTGTGTCTTAACTAGCACAAATATACCAGCATCAGGCTTTTGTGCTAATGTTCTCACTTCTTGATTAACTGGCCAAATCCCCAGAGAATGGCAATTTTCAATCAAATCTGAAGAGCAGTTACAAAGATCACATGGGGAAAACCCAAAAGTTATTGAATAAAAAAAAAAATAGGGTTTCTCCCTCTTGAACACATATATGTGCACAAATAATTAGGTGAGAGCTTTGTGTAATCCACATCAGTCCTACACTAGGTGCACTGCTATTATCAGTAATCCAGGGAGAGAGAGGAGAAAGAGAAACCTTACATTAAATCATCATCCACTTAAACCAAAAAACCACAAAAAAAAATTACATCTTTTTTTATATATATGAGTTAATATTCTCCTTAGATCTCAGTCATCCCTATGTTATTCACATCCTTGTGCAGCATGGTCATCCCACAACTGGAAATGGCAATATTCATATAGTTTCTATATGCCTCACTACTCTAAAATGAAATTTGCCTTGCTCAGTCAAATCAGTGAATAGACATCATATAGACACAGAGGAGCACAGAATGGAAGGGATTTCCCAGGTCTCTGATGAATATCAAATTCATCCCCTGCTATCACAGGCAATCATCTCTTATTTCCCATTTAATAAACTGATCAAGATGAGCTTTAAAACTGATTGGCTTCATGATGGCACTATTTCTGTTGTGAAGCGCTTTGAAAGGAAATGTTTTTACAGATTTAAAGAGAGATGTATTTGATTTCCTATTGTCCAAAAAGCAGAACACCAGATAGCCAATGAATATAATTTGATACAACCTTCCTTTGACAAACCTATATGACACTTTATTCAGTATTGACTAACCACCATTTTTTCATGCCTAACGACTCTTCTTAAAATGTATATTAAAAGCCTTGTAATACTAATAAAAACTGAGCAAGCCCTTTACTGAAGTCTGTAGTCTTTAGGGGCTCAACAAGCTGTGATATGTCACTGAAATCACACACACATATTCTGTAACAATTTGGTGGCACACACCTCTATCGCACAACCAGCCAGGTTAACAGCAGGAGCACAACACAAATACTGCTCAGCCATTTAACAGAGCTTCCACTAAAAAAGCTTTTTACTAGATGATGCTGCAGTTAATTCTTTTTTACAGTAGGCACTGCAGACAGCACTGAAAAGTACGAGAGGCTTTTAAGACTTTTAGTAGGTTAGACAAAAGGTTTTCTTGCTAGTGAATTTAACTTGAGACATTTTGCTGGTTCTGCTTCTTTACAGTAAAGAAAATCTCTGACATGACCTTATAGTGGTAGTTTGCCAACGAACTGCATGAAATGCATTAAAACTCAAAGGGGTTTTTTGCTGTTGATCGAACAGGCTTGTTAATTAATGTAGCCGAATGGTCTATGCCTAACAGCAGAGAAAGAATACTGAGGGAAAAAAAAAGAAAAAAAGAAAAAAAAAATTGCAAATACTTAAGCAACTCAGCAACCCCATGCAAGGCACAAAATGGGATCCGATAGAGAAAAAAAAACATAATAATGTCTAAAGCAAGGCTGATTCTCAAGCATTTCACAATGTGTACTGTAATCATACTTAATAGACTGTATTCACTGTTTGAGCGAAAACTACAACATTTGTTTTTCCCAGGCTGAGGGTATCCCACTCCAGATCATTTCAGTGACTTCTCCGGGACTACTGACAATCCAAGGTGGGAGGGAGAGGGAGGAGGTGTGCTGTAAAGTGATAGCTAGCGTAACAAATCCATACATCAAGGTTCCTCTACAGATGGCAAATATCAAATGGATAACAAAAATATGTAGCTGTTCCCACCAGATCATATTTAAGGGACACTTTAAAGAAGACTCAAGTGTTATTGTAGCACAACAACTATTTCATGGTCAGCCATTTTGCAGCAGTTCTAAGTCCACAAATAATATGCATCACCATAATACTCATAGCATATTAGAAAATATTATAATGATGATAATTCAGTGCCCTACATTTCTGTTCATTGACAAATGGGTAAATTGTTGCCAAACAGAACCTGATAACACCTCGATGATCTATTTCTTATATCAATAACAGACTTAACATGAAGACAACATTGGGTCCTTTCTTAATTCCTATACTGATTTGTTATACAATAGTGGCAAAAATAACTTAAAACTGCATTTCTCTATTAACATGTTGGGGATAATACTCCATGTTTGCAAAGACAAAAAAAGATAAGACCCTTGGATACGACACTTTGCAAAGCAGTAATATTAAAATGGATCTTAATTGTCTTATCAGGAGCTTAGGATGCTGAGCCACAAAATGCCTCTTCTTGCTCAAAGATACCAGATAAGCTTCACCTCTTCCTTTTCTCATCACCTGGTAACACTTGCAGTCCATAACCTATTTTTTAAACATTTTATTAGATGCAAAGTATCTGAAGGATTACAAAACTCAGGACATTTCATCACACAATGAATCTGTGAGACAGCTCACTTACAGAGCAACCTGTAAGCAAAACCAACCACAGGAATAGCCAGAAAAGGTTTGGCATGACTGGACAGGGCATCCCAGCGCTAACAGTGCCGCCTGTTGGGGAGTCCACTAAAGTGAGTTTTTAAAAAGCAATGCAATGACAGAAAGTCAACTAAAAGATTAGATGCAACAAGAAAGTACTAACCTCTCATGTGCTAAGTATTTGAAATATATAAAGCATGGATTGCCACATTTTCAGTATTAACCAAAGCGTCTAAAGAGCTTTCTGAAGATCTGATCAATAACAAATTATAGATGTGTCCGTTGTATTACAAAAAGAAGTACTTATCTCATAGACCCATGTACAACTATATCAAATTACCTCAAATTGATTGTTGCCTTAAAAATAAAATGGGTTCTTTTTGTGTAACTGCCTAGTTACAGTTTTTATTCTGCTTTCTGTTTTTTCTCAGGATCCAAAACATATCTGTTTCACAGGCAAAAGTCTATGTTCTTTGTTTTAAATAAGGCTTATCTGCAGACTATTTCCATGTTCAAATCTCTGAAATTTTATACTCTTGTCATATGATTCACAGACTGACATATAGACCACCAGGATCTGCCAGTCTAAAACAAATATCAGGGTTCATATTAAATACAGATTCAAAGTCATACTTTGATGTCAGAGTCTTGGGAAATATTTTTAATGGAAATAGTTATCAGCTTTATTTGAAACGAGGCTACAATTATAGGTCAATGTATAATCAAATTCCCCTGCAAAGTTTAGCCCAAAGGCTAGGCCTGGTTTTTTGCAGGCTCTTTTATCATTTACCTTGAATAATGCAGGAATTACCTCAAATATAGAGACATCCCCACATGGTGAGTCAACATGAGTGTGGCACTTGCCATGTAACAAATACACTTCTGGTTGATGGCTTCATATACCATTTATTTTCGCTTTCATCGTGTTAACTGATACATACATATGTATCTATATACCACCACCACCCCTGGTTAACTCATACAATACCTACCTATCTAGAGAAATTGCCCCTGCATTGGTAGAAAATGCTTTACTTAAATTATTTCACAACAGGAGTGATTTTTACAAAATAAAGTCTACTTTTCTTTAAGAACTTGAGTTCTTCCTACTCAACAATTCCAGGTTATACAGATCTTGGATTTCAGGACCAGCAAAGAACAAAAAACTAACATGCATTTTATATGGAGAAGTTGATGTTTATGGAAGGAAAAAAACCCCACAATATATGACTAACATGGAACGTTACTATGGTATCCAGGAAATATAAAAATATATATGCTTCTAAATATACATATGTATTTAGAAGGCCACAACAGCAAAGACATTATTTTGTTCTTAAGGTAGGAAAAAAATAAATTACATCGCAGTGGTACAACTACAGTGTGTCTGTTTTTTCTGTTGAGTAGTCTAAAGTAGGTCAAGTTAGGCACATTCATTAGTTCTCCTATAAATAGATCCACACCGAATTCACCTGCTTGTAACTAATGTAGAACAACAGAATTTTAAATACTTTTTCCTTTAATCTGACAAGTTAGCTTATTCTATAGATAGACATTAAAAAAACGAAGTCATTAAGTCCTGCATGATTTTTAAAAGCCAAAGAAATGACAATGGATACATGAAATTGGGACACACACTTTTTTCCCCTGCAGAAAACCAAATGTACATGCCTCCACCTCTAAGTTTAGAGATCTGAAAGACTTCTGCAGAGATGTATTATAGATGAGTCACATAGTTTCCCCTTGATATTGAGACAAAGGAAAGGAGAAAATTCTGCATAAATCACTTCACATTTTCCCTGTAATGCTCCTGAATATATTATTATTCACCTCACCTTTTCAAAGACCGTGATTTTCATCCTTCTGAGAATTTTTTCTTTTTTTTGGGGGATACAAAAAGCATTTCTTATTTAGCAACTTGAATTTGTCATTAGGCAATTTTAAAATAGGTCTCATAGCTCTTTTATCCTTACTCATTTCTTTTTTCTTTTTTAATCTGAAATAGTCCCTTGTTGCTTGATTTGCAGATCTGTATCAGCACACAAGGATTTCACTAGCTTCAGCCAAGTACAGAACACTTCGATCCCCTCAAGTACTGAATGTAAGAGTCAATTCAGAAGCAAGCTAAAAGTATAGCATTCTGTTCTCCGTCACACAAAACATCATTTTACTCACACAGGCATATTAATAACAAAATTCAATTCTGGATATTTTTCTCGGCATGGCTCAGGACTGTTTAGAGATGACATCAGAAAGCTTATTGAAGACTTGGCTTTTGAAAAATTTAATTAAAATATTTGTTTTCCAATAAGGTAAAAGTCCCTACTTTGGTGGAAGTTTAAAGTTAGCATCTGTTCTTTAACTTTGTATTTCATCTCATTTAGGAAACATAACTTCCAAATGTTTTGGTTTTGTGTTACTAAAAATCACCCTGTTAATTTTGCCCAAAGAACTAGAAAAACATAATTATACTATTTTACCATCTTGCTTAAAGAAAAGTACACGAACATATAGCTTCAATTTATGACTTTTTTGATTTAAATTCCTTCTGCTGCAAAGAAAAAATACCTATGTATCTGTTTTAAAGGTTTTTTGTGTTACACACCATGAAGATGGACAAACACACCCGAGCTAAGGGAACCCTAACTTGCATAGCTTAAAGTTAATTCTTCCCGTTTCGGCTCCTCCTCCCCTAAAGGAACAAAACCAGTCAAGGTCCCAGCCCCAAGTCCCAGGAGAGGAAGATCCCCAAGGGAGCCCCGGCACCACGACAGCAATGCGGGGCACCCAGCCTCTCTGCAGAGGCACGAGGCACCCAAGCCTGCTCTCAGCTCCTGTGCAAAGTTTGAGAGATGAGATTTTACCATTTTGCAGTTTTATCTTTTATTTCTCTTTTGCCAAATTGCACAGCTCCATGCAACTTTTTGCTTTTCACCTCATCCTTCACTGAGAAACTCCACTAAAATTGCTTCAATTGAGTTTTCCTGTTATGCTGTGGCATTTTCTTTTTTGGTCTTTTGCACAACATGGATATTACCTTAGGCACCAAACAAATTCACCATTTTAATAACAGAAAATACTATAGCGTTTTTCATTGTTCTTTGCTCTATTTGTTCTGCTGAAGTCAACATGAAAAACAATTTCAAACTTCTTAGTAAATGCTTCATTTACGAATGCTCCATTCCAAGTGCCTACAGGGTTACAATCTGGTCTATGACAATTTTATTAATTTTTTAATCAAAAGCATTAAATCAAATTTAAAATAAATAGTACTCAGTACTTCTGTAGTGCCCTCCAGCACAGTACAGCAAAAGCGCTTCATGGACAATAATGGCTTTAGCTTCACTGCACCCTCAGGAAGAAGATTAAAAGATATTCTCCAAATTCTTTCTTTACCTGAGGAAACTGAGGCACGGATGATTTCTTTCCGTATTTTTGAGGTTCATCTCCAGCCTTAGATGCTTTCAGTTTTGGGTGATCTCTCTGAGATAGCCAAAGCCTTACTTTTAGAAAAATGTAAAACACTCGCACATATTCCTGAAGTGAACCAGAAAGGACAGAAGCTAAAATGACATTTTAAAAATAAAATAGCACTAAGCAAATTTCTGAAAACATCAGAAAAACATCTAGACTCATCACTGCAGATAGAAAACTCATTCCCTGTTCAGGGCAACAAACAGCACCACAGGCCCCATCACCCCTGGCCCCCACAAAAGGAGGCTGGCGGCTGGAGAGAGGCTGGGGAAAGCACCGATTCCCTCGGAGCAATTTGATCCCGAGCCCACATCAGCACGCGCACACCACTTGCTGTCACACAGAACTCTTACATGACGCATGATGAAACATGATCAACAGCCAAACTGCATCATCACCACCACCTCACTAAGCTATCCAGGGACACCAAAGACGACCTCTTGTCTACAATGTACTGAGGAACAAAGTGTAGGACATCACACAAGTGCTAGAACCACAGCTCTAGAAGCACTCTGCAAATAAACTATAAGTTATACAAAAAGGAAGGCATTTCAAAAAATAACTCATTTAGTGCCATTTGTTACACCAGAACAGGTACCAGCTTCTCAACATAATTAATTTTTTAAAACTTATCCTCAGACAGAGACCTTATTTTACTTTATGATTCTTTCCCTTCCTTTTTCACCCCAAGTCAGAGCAACAGGGACTGAATTCAGCACGTGTGATGGAGGTGCAGTATTTCCAAGCAACTGTATTTCCATTGTGTTGCCCGTAATCACACCTCAGGCTGGCATTTCATTATCCTGCAAGGCCAGTGCAAACCACAGATGTGGTCTGTTGAAAGAGGCAGTCCCATCTTTTCCCCTCCCTACATGGTCATGTTCATCACTGGATCCCTCTGTCCACCTTCTCCTTTCTGCTTATTCAAGCATTTGTATCATACACAAAAGATCTAAATTAAAATTAATGTTTAATAAAAACAATTTTAATTGGTTATGTTTCCCAGGCTGGTCCAGTTCAGTCTAATTAACAATCTCATAAAAGCTTAGGGAGACACAAGGGTGGAAGTAAAGCATGGCCAAGACCGCTTCTCTCAGCAGCAGCGATGACTCAAAATGTCTCTAACACTGTGGCCTCAGACTGTTGTTTGAAAGGATACCATTCATCTGCATTTTCGCATACAGCTCAAGGCATTCTTTGCAACATTCAGTAACTTGCACTGCTTTATGTCCACTCTCATCCCTCTCCTGTTGCCTCCTTCAAAATCCTACCTATTTTCAACTAATCTAAATAATTGTGTCTTGTTCACTAAAGTTGCCATCTCAGCACTCCCCCTCTTTCAAAACGAGCAGGCTTTCCAGGAATAAATCCCTCTTGCCCTTGTATACTGCTGATCTATTTTCCATAATTTGTTTGTCTCTCTGCCAGTTTCTAATCTACAGCAGAACTTCATTTGTCACGACATAAATAGTTACCTGAACAATTTCATACAAATTACTCAAATTCCACGATCTTCCTTAGATGAGACCAAATTAAGACAGAAGCACAACAATGCTTTAGGTGCTAATTCCTGAGTTCATTAAAAGCTAGGATGCATAAACAGAAGGAAAAAACCCCACACATTTTGTGGTTGAATTCCTCTTCATCCATCCCTCCCCCCCCAAAAAAAGGTGAAAGCATGGAAGTCATGTATACATTAGAGAGGCGTGTGCCCAAGTGCTTCTTTTCATCAAAAAGTCATAGCACTTTATACATAGATGTCTACATAAACAGTCTTTTAAGGTTAACAATAGCATTTTTGGGAACAAAATTCAATAAGGAACCAGAACAACTTGTGTCAATTATCATTAAAAGGAGGTAGACACTGTTAAACCCCACATTTAAACATTCCAATTTTGACGTAAGGTTTTCTTAACTGTCAATCAGTTATAAACTAGCTAAAGCCAAGTTGAAGGTTTCGAAATGTACAGGAACTTGTTATCAATTTCCCATAAAGCACATTCAAATCCCAGACAAGCCAGTCAGTGAAGCTAGTCGAGCCTAAGGCCTCTCTGAAGAAATGTTTATTTTGCTTTAACTCTTCATACCTATTTTCTGAAACTGGAAAAAAACTACTTTTAGGAAACCAGGGGAAAGCAAGCACTATTATCCTACCATTCTGAAGCTTTTTTCTTCAAACTTTGAATGGAAAGCTTGAAGAAACCTGAAGAACAAGCAAATGGTGGGGTTTCAGTAAAAAGCAACTTTAGAAATCAAACTGCACTGAGCACTTCTTCTACTGAATCCCTGGCAGGATCTTTGGGCACTTCCACTTTCCAGTTTCACAGAATACATCAAGTTTCAGACTAACTAGCTGGGCTATTCTAGTACCTTGTTATGGCCAGCTCTGGCTATTTCAGAGGACAGTGCAAGAGCCGCTATAATAGATAACTCAAGTAATTTGCCAAGAGGCTCTTCTCTCGCCTGTGGGAAGTTAGGTCTGATGTCATTAGAGTGTATTTTGTACTTCCTCAAATGCCAGCAAATTTGAGAAAGGACAATACTGGCCTACCAATACTCCTGACTAGATGGGAAGGAGAAAATCATCTGCCTTATCATAACAGAACTCAAATCTTGAAGAAACTAGAGAATGAACCTTTGAAATAAGATAAAGGTCACTCTATCCTGTAATTAAGAACCAATTCAGTATAAAGGCAAGTCCAGTTTAAAAAAAAAAAAAAAAAATTAGAAAATTCTGTGACAAAGGCTGTGGTTTCTCACTGAAATTAATAAAGCTCATGGTGTTCTCACAGAATGATATGATTTGAAGAAAATATGGGGAGAAAAAAACAGATGAGTTTAAAACCTGTGAATTTTGGTTTACTAAAATCAGCAGGTTCCCCACTCTTTTTTTTTGTGGTCTATCCTCAACTACTTACAGGCTCAGAATAGTTCCTTAATATTAACAGTTACAACCTTTTTGCAGTTTGATTTAATTAAAAAAAAAAAAAACCACCACCACAAACAACAAAACTTAAAGAAGTATCTTGCACAGATGTATTCTAGATACTGTAGGCAAAAGAAATCCTTAAAATTAATGAAATGCACTTGTCTTTCTCTCTTTACATATAACCACGTTGAAGGCAATAACGAACAGACAGAAAGAACAAGAGTGTATATACACACAGAAACAAAAGAACATTCAAACAATCTTTAAAATAGAAGAGCTAATACTTTCCTAAGGGACTGACAGCAAGATAATGTTACCTAAAGAATTAACAATCTGGAAGAGCAAGTTAAAATAACATGATGAAATTCACCAGTGAAATACAACTTAGGTTTAAAACAATCTTTTAAAATATGATCAATGAGCTTTGCAAGACTTTCCAGATATGTATATCACACTGGTGGACTGAGAAGCCTGGTGACTGAGGAGATTGAAACTTGAATAAATTTAAGATAATGCGTTCTGAGAAATGCAATCTAGTCTAAACCTCAAAGGGAAGAATCTTGGAAAAAGTAGCACCACCTCTCAAAAAAAAAACCACAGCAAAAATCACCACAAATTAAAGAATTAGTCGATGATAATACTGAGGTAGATTTAATCTACCTGTTTTTTACTGCAGCATCAAATATTTTTGCAGCACATTTAGCTCTAAAAGTAATTTCAAATGGCAATTCCCAGTCTTCTGCCCTCTTGGGGTAGTATGGATGAATATTAATGTAATACGTACTTATTTATACCGAAGATGAATAAAAACAAAAGAAATGGGCAACTGTATGACATCAAATATTAATGAAGAAAATTAGTCAAAAAGCCTAAGTAGCAGTGAGAACAACAGATTACTGGAAAGATGTCAATACTCTTCTGTCTTATTTACCAAATCCACAACAACTTTTGAGAAAGCAGACACAGAGTATGACAGTGATGTAATATATCTACCCATGGCCTCACTATACAGAGAAGTACTTTATTTTACCTGTTTTAAACTAATTCCTGATCTAGCCAACCTACACGTAGCACAGACTGTGCAATGCCTGAAGTAGAGCAGAACAACTACATTTCTACTTGTATGTCTCTTTGGACGTGACTGGAAACTATTTCTCCTCATGGTGGAAAAACAATGTAGGTAGAAAGTTTTTAGAAACACGGTAAATCACAAGAGAGGATAAAGTGTGCAACCTGTGTATGTGGAGGATAGCAGAGATATCTATGCCCATCCACATTTAGACTGGTCATACAAGAAGGGCAGACTGAGAGGTTACTTCTGTTGACTTGTGGCAAGGGTTAAGGAGCACCTCTCGAGCTTTTTGAGAAAAAAACCTACATATTCCCACTCATCACACACTACTATAGACACCAGATGGAGCGAGGCACAGATGCACACATAAGAACCAGCAATCTAGTGGCGCATATGCTGAAGCGAACATGTTTAAGCACTGGAAAGTTGGAAGCTCTTTGTCTACGCAGTTCAGGTCATCTAAATAGTATTTGAGTACTGGACACTTTGCTATCAAAATGAGGTAGTCAAGAAGAAGAAGAGATGATGGGTTTAGAAACCTGCTTTTCCCCATAAGAAAATCCTCAAATGCACCAACACCGAGCTGTTATATTCTGATGCAGGTAAAGAAGAAGGATTAATTGCAAATGCTGGATAAGGAAGAAGATCACAACAGAACTTCCAAGCGGTACAAATCCATGTAGCTGGAAGAAAGGAGGCGAAATGAGGCTAAATATCAGAAGAAAATCCTTAATGGGGTGATATATCAGATTGTGAAAGTCTCCCAAGGGAAGAAGCAGAATCCCCACTGCTCAACACATGTAAAAGCAGTGTGGACAAAGAACTACAAGACAGGCTACAGGGAATAACTCAATACATAGCAAGAGGGTGGTTCAGATGACCTAATAATATAACAGGATTTAAAATGACTAGATAATTCTATTATCATTAACCACATTCACAGTAGTACAAGCTAAAACACTGTTGCTATGGTAATCAATCCTTATGCGTCGTTGCAGAAAATGACTGAGATACAAGAGATGGAAATGAATTGAACCAGCCCTTCCTATTCTCAATGAATTCAATGTACCAGTCAGCTGGGAAACCATCTAACTTGAAAGTTTACATGTAGCTTCCCACAAGCCTTTTAAAACATATAGTAAAGCACAACTGAGTGTCTGGCATTCAAATATGGGTTATCCTTAGATTTACACAGTCAGTTCAGATTCAAGGTAGGAGCAAGGCTCCAGTTCAGAGGGGATGCTGCTGGAAACGGATGGATTGCTCTCATTATTGCACTTCGAATCCCCGTCTCAATACTGCTTGAATTCTCTCAGCCCAAAGTAAACCGACACTATGGAAAGACCAATGCATGCACGCCTCTGCTCACATGCTATTACAGCTCCATCTCGTGAGAATGTAAGACCAACTTGTTTTCCATGTGGAAGGCAAGAAAAAAAGACAGCATTTTCACTGGCACTTTCTAAGTAGCTCTATGGACAACAAACCATAGTAGTGAAAGCATCCTACTTTTTATTCTTAATTTATACTCCCAATTGAAAACATACAGCTTTTTAAGATTCAAGCCACAGGAAAACAAATGATCAGCAATCTCTTGATCACATATTATCAACTCTAAATCAACTCCATTCCTGCATAGATGTTATTATAGTGTTGTAATGAAGTGCACATCTCACAGTACACTAGAAAAAGCGTACTGGCTTGCTCACTCAGCTTTACCCTTTACTTATAGTAACAGAACATTTGTCAGGAAATTGGGAAGGTAAACCTGGCAGTAATAAAATCCTTAGAGCCAGGGAAAATTTTGGAACTCAAATTTTGAAAAATGGAGTTTAAATCATTCCTGGTACCACTCAAACAGGGTCTGTTTGAATCTTTATTAGTAAAACTAGAAAAGCCCACTAAGTTTTTTTAGTGACAACTGAGAATTTAAAATAAGACACTAACAAACCTCTTCCTCTGAAACAAAAAGTTTTCAGCAGAACTCAACAGGAATTGAGTGGGAACGAAAGCTCATATCACTCAGTGAAAAACCACCACGCTCTCCCAGTTTCGTAACACAGTAAAAATGGTTACAGAGTATATTTAGGAAAAACTATATGCATATGTAGACAGAAGAGAACACGACGACTAATTCCACTCGGAATTTCACAGCAATGCTTCCTTTCAAAAAATGCTTTCTCAAATGAACAAAGTATTTCCTTTGGTCTTTCGATAGTCTACAGCATTGTTAAGAAAAATAATTCAAAGCAGCCCACACAAACAGAAAGGGTACTACAGATTATAGCAGCCATGTATTCCAAAAGGAACATGTTTTTACCTGCTAGTGCTGGTATTTTAATGTAATTCTTACTCATTGTTTTGTGCAGCACTACGCAAAATACTCATTAGAAACCAGGAAAAAAAAAGATCAAAAAGGAAGCAGGTCCATATTCTGGTTTGAAAATCAACTATGAGCAAGCAAGTACATCAGAAGGTAAAAATAAACTTTAAAATCCTCAGTTACAAAATATTTGAAAGAGGCTAAAAATAAACCAGCTTGTTTTTTAAAAAGCCATTAAATCTGACCTTAAGAAATGTATTATATTTTAAGTGAGAAGCAAAATACATATGTCAAGGAAAAGATCAGAGCAGCAGTGGAGTTTTCAATGTTCACGAACACATACAGAAGCAAAATATTTGATAGATGTGCTATACAGTTACCCTCGTACATTAAAAATTTATTTACATAATGTAATTTTTTGTAAAAAACTTCTCAGGGATTAGCAGAGAAAATGACTCAAGTACTATCAGAACATTCTTGAAATGCTAGAACATGCCTGAATTCATGAAACATTTATTCAATTGATGAAGATACATCCTTTTTATTGAAAACAGTCTGTAACACACTGTATGTATATTTTGTTTCTATTTTAATATATTTCATTAGTATTTTTCTTGGAATTTAAACAAAAATGTTCCTGCTTGTGTGAGTTTCAAGTCGTTAGAGCCAAAACTTCAGCCAATGTTTCATGAGAAAATTACTGAATTATGTCTGTTTATGATTATAACACAGATTTCTCAAGAAAATTATTCCCTCTTGGGCATTAAAAACTAAATGAGTATGAAAGACTAGAATGTGTTTAATGTAACCAACCTAGCTTTTCCCGCCAAAATGCTTCAATTTAATCCAAACTAATTTTTTAAAACTTAAACAAAGTCTAATAAAAGTTATTTCACTTCCAAAAATGACGTGCATTTACTAGAAGAGACTCGATAAAAATATATCATTAAAAAATCCAAATTGTGAAGGCCAAGAATTTTACCATGCAACTGCCGTAAATAATTTCTTTTTTTTTTTTAATGTAAGTTCATGGATGAGTCAAAAAGAGCATGTGTGAGAAAGAGAAAGAAATCCCAGTGCAACTGAGAAATTAAACTGAAAAATTAAATCAAGGAGCCAAAAAACAGACACACAGATGGTAAAAACTGGCAAAAATAAAAAGTAAAAATCATGCTCTTAAGTACCAACAGATGCAGTGACTTTAAAATATTACTCCTTGAGGATACACAAAGACAATAATCCCAGATTGTGATTTCTGGGCCAGTCTACTGCTGCGCTAGAGCCACAAAATACACCGTATTGTATAGAGAAAAAAATGACGTGTCAGAGACGGTGATATCTGCACTGCCAGTCTACTAAAATGGAACGGAAGAAAATGAAACTATCCAACACTGTGAAATTAATGTCTTCAGCAAAAAAAAATTTTTTTAACTGTGTAAATGAGATAAGAGAGGTGACTTGCAGAATCCATTTACAGATTTATAATACTACAGGACTGAGCATGAACTGGTTATTTGAGCATTTCTGAAACATTCCTTCTTAAAACGATATTCAAGCTTCTCCCTCCGGATGGAAGCGAGACTGTGCTTCCCAGATTCTGCGTTGTTAAACTTTGTCACGCTAATAGCTTTGCTGACCTTCAATCTTATTTAGGGTCTCCTTGATTTCAATCACTACAATTACCTAAAATCTATCCCAGTTCTGACTATTGGTATTAAAACAGGGGAAAAAAAAAAATCCAAGATTTGAAAATTGAAAAACTGGTATGTAGTACCTGTATGATTGAAGTTCAGCCTTTCCTGAAAGATCTTCTTAAAATCAGAACTTGAAATGAATAATTAGTAGTAGTACTTTTAAAAGGCATCACTTAAGACTAATTTTCCAGATTGTTAAACGAATTAAATTGATACTGCTACACATGATTGAACAAAACCAGCATCTTATGCCATCACCATAATTTCAGGCTAACTGTAGATATATAACCATAAAGTCTACTGCTTTTTTGGGCTAAAAAACAAAGTCAAATTCAAAGAAAACAAAATGATATTTCTTTACTACCTCTCTTAGCATGCAGAAGTTTACACTGGGCACTTTCTCCGCTAAAACAATTACTGAAGTTATCAGGATAATCATAATATCAGGAAGGTGACTGAGAATTCCACAACAGGAATGTATTTAAAAACACAGTTACAAGAAAAACATTTGTCATAAAGGAAGTTTTACAAGTTATGTATGAATACATTTAAACATATAGATACACACACATATATATATGGTCATCAATGACAGCACTTTAAAATACTGCTTCTAAAAGTGGGCAGTTAACGAAGTGTTCTGTATTTCTAGTATATAAACTAGTATGGACGTGTACTTCATTTAACTCTAATGTATATATGGATGAGCAGTAAGAATGCTGAACTATAAAAATGAACAGGGAAGTTTGCTAGATGTTAACTGGCAAACAGAAAGATGCTGTCACGAATCAAATAAATTTTGTCTTCTGTAGACAGATGACCCAGAAAGGTGTCACTTCTCACCAGTACACCCGTCAGCTCTGAGCTAGCATAGGCCAGCAGAGCTTCCGCAGCCGCTGTTTGCCCTGCTGAAACAGCCCGGGAGGCGGTTTAGAAATGAATCCCAGCATCCCGAAACAGAGTCCCAGCTGCACGCTGCAGATGCAAGTGCTGCTCTGAATTCACCCCAGGTTTCTGAGTTTTGGCTTTAGAATAAGACAAGTCAAAGCACGCGTGACACCAGTGCACTCAAATCCCCTGGGGCCCAGCATGGGAGGGCACAACTTCTCTTCAACTGTGCCTCTTTTCATGTTTACATGCACATGTAGCTGTAAAATGAAAAAAGTCATCAGGGAACTGCATTGCAATGAGATAGAAATTTCACATAGATTCAGATATAATAATCTCTTTTGTTTTTTTTCTACACATCTCCCAGTCTACATCCCAGTGTTTTCTGCTGACCCCTGACACACCAGGATGGAGCTGAAGTGCCTCATAAACAATCTTCAGCTTTTCAGCAAGACTGACATTTGTTAATTTAGGGGAAAAATGGCAGAGTCCTTGAGCCCCATTAATTTCACCTACCCAGAATGCTGCGATACACGCTATCCTGAAGTATAATATTATACGATGCTTCTTTTGCAGAGACCAATTTTACTGACCTTCAAATCACCAGCAAAATCCACCAGTTTTGATGAGAGGATGAGTTAAAAGAGTCTTCAGGAAGAGAATGCTATTTATAGTGACAAAGTGTAACTACAACAAAGAAATACTGATGGGCTTGCTTTATGAAATCTGTGCTTTGTTGTAACAATTATTGCCTAGAAAATCACGAGAAATAAAAATGGTATGATGCAATACTCGATGTAACTGTCAATAATGTTGAACAGAGATGCTCACAGATATGACCGCTTTCTTTTGGGACATTTAATTTAGTCTGTGCTTTGTATAAATGAGTTGAAATTATAAGCAATCATGAATTCCTACACATTAGGAAAGGAAAGATTTTTGAAGACAAATGAGGGTATCCAAAAGGAAGAGGAAATTAAGTTTTGATACAAAGTGATTAAACACTGGCTTCCTGCCTAGTATTCTGAAGAAATACTAAGAGGACCAGAGGTTTTGTTCATACTGGATACCTCACTCCTCGGGTGCTTATTCCACAGTCTGTAAAAATGTTTGCAATATACAGCCTAAAGGATAAATTTTTCTATTTCTTTCTTTTGGAAATAGTTGCTTATGTATGCTGCCCATAACGTTAATTTTTAAACTGTGAAAACAAACAATATTTTAAATGGCAAATATGCTAAAATAATAATAGCCAACTGATTTTCCTCAAATTCACAAATAGTCATCTCTGGGCTGGAAAAAGCAGCATAAAAATTTTCAATCCAAATGAAGTTAATCACATGCAGCTGGCGTGAAAGTGAGTGATACCTTAATATGGAATCTGGGCAACAATTTTTATTCCTAAAATATCAGATACAAGAGATCAAAACTTAAAAGGAATATTTATTTCAAAAGTAAAATCTTTACAGCAGTACAGGAAGTCTTTAGTTCACTAATATTTTTAGTGCTTCACATGTTTCCAATCGATTGCTTCCTCATGGAAACACTAGTTGTGCTGTATTTGTTTTCATTCTGTGTACCCTGAGTATGGAACCCACTTCAACCAGAGTAACTGCATCAGTTACAAATCAGTTTTCCTTCTTTGGCATAAGGATTCAGCAAAAGCCCTTATCAGTGCCACAAGGCAGTTGGCAGTTAGTTGCTGGGTCTTATGAAAACACTTTTTAATTATTCATTAAATCAGATCAAACAAATTTAAAAAGAGGAGAGGGATTGTTGTTTCTTCTGTTTCGCATGTGACACATAAAAAAGTAACTTTTTTGTACATCCTCATTTCCTAAGCAACCGAATTCCTATTCTCCCTGCTTGCCCCCTCCCCAGCCCTGAAAACTATTGAGGCTGACCATTTCATATGCAACTCCAAGTAGTTTCAAGATAAATTTAGAATGGACTTATTTTCAAATCAGTCATTGAATGAATTGGCAAGGCTGGTCTATTATCTTCTTTTCTCTTCCAGTTATACTGATGAAATAAATTAAAATCTTATGGTATATCACATCAACTAGGTCGTATTACGTAATTCCATTCACTCAGTTGCTGCACTCACTAAATCTTGCTGTGTCACTTCATGAGGAATCATGACATTTCTCAAAGTATCCTATAAATTACAGTAATCACTTAATACAGCCAAAGAGTACTACATTCAATAATGAAATGCTCGTACTTAAGCAATAAAATGGAGATTAAATTTAAAACCCAAAATAAAACAAAAACCCAGACAAATTACTTCCACATAACTCAATTATTAACTCCAAGTTACACAGTACCATTCCCCTTTACAACAAAGTGCAACCATGTTATTAAAGTGCCCTGTCCACACAGGATTTCAAAGAACAAGCGCCTTTCCTATTTCCATCAATGGAAGATAAATTAACGATCACTTCCACAACAGACAGGGCAAACTTGGCCCTCTTCTGAAAGCATCTTTCTCATAATTAATAATTCATAGAAAGAAGAAAGTATAAAAATCATCCTGCTGTTATTCAATAAATGAGATAAGTTTCCGATTCAGATAAAATCTGTCATTTTCCCTTGCCCAAAATAACACACTGACTTTATTTCTGTTCTGTTTGGAATTAACTAACTTGCATGACTCAGCAGTGATTTACCTGAATCTCACCTAAAAGCTACAGTGAAAAGCAAAGAGCCCTCACATTCATGTTACTGTCTGGATAAGCTGTTCTATTTTATTGTAGGAAGGACTACAACTTCCACTACAAATTAATAATATAAATATTTCTTTTAAATAAGTAACATTAGCCATTTAGAAGAAAAATTGTACTGGGAAGAAAACCAGACTATTTAAAAAAAAAAAAAAGGCACTTATTTTTCCATTTCAAGTCAAGCAAATTCTAAAATGCAAATGAAGTTAACTGAAAATTAAGTTAATGTGAAGCTTAAGCTAAGGCCAGACTGACTTCTAATGCAGAATTATAGAAGTTTTGCTTGGCAACAAAACCAAGCAAATTCTCAATCTTGGGTTTTATTGTAATGCGAAAGGAACAGAAAAAATAAACAGTATTTGGGATAACTTTCTGATTTTGGATGGTGTCTTTCTGATACAATATAAAAAATGACATCATCAAGACTCTAGAAAATAAAACAGAGAAGGTATTTGGGGAGCTAGGATTTATAGAGGTCATCTCTTTCTTTCCAAGGAATTGGTTGCTGTCCAGTAGAAATCTGTATTGTAAAACACAAAGCAGGTATGCAGGAAGAAGAGAAAGGTAGAGCAGGGAAAATGAGAACACAAAATGGAAAGAAAAAAGGGTAAAATACCAATACCATGTACTACCAGTACCACCTTCTGAAACAAAAATGCAGAATTTCTTTTTAAGCCTCAAAGATACAAGTAATCACTTATATATTTACACTTTGGTTAAAAGGCTAGAATGCAGAACGAACATAATGTGAATTTTAAATTAAGAATACTTTACCAAGGGCAAGGGAGAATCCTCTATAGACACAATTAACAGAATTGCTTTAATACACTTAAAACTTTTAACCTTTGCGGTCTTTGAAGTGAACAGTGGAACTGCATCCATTTCAGGTTTGTACGGAAGGGCTGTACTGCCCTGGAAAGTTTTACAGTGCTGTAAACTAATGAAATAAATTATCTTAATTTGGTTAGATCTATTTTCATTAACTGTATTACCCACTGAGGGAACGAGGACAAGTTTTAATTTTACTAATGTATTTCACTTCTGCATTACTTTGGCACGCTGTAATTGCGGCTCCTGCTCAGTATTGCTCACTCTGCTGTCACGGGGCCACCTTGCCCGTGCGCTCCCCGTGCTCTCACCCACGCAGGCAGGGCTGCGTGGAGCCCCCAGGACCCACGCAGCCATCACCGCCTCGCGCAGGGCTGCGCAGTACTAACTCACACAACATTCCCACCGGGGCTTTTCAGGACACGGCATGGTAGCAGCAACAAGCACATTATGAAAATAGTGAGAGCGTTTCTATTACAAACAACTCATTGGGGTACATTATATACGGCAGGACTAAACAGTAAACATACGAGAAGATAAACCTCTTTCACAGCATGAAGAAAGAAAACAAGTTCTTAAAAGAAGAAAAGGAAGAATTGAGACATCCTTTAGATGAAATGCTCTTCCAGGCCCAGTACGGGATTTTCAAATGTCCTTATCTGACCTGCTACCATGGACAGACAGCAGTCAAAAAAGCCAGAGATAATACTGTTCTGCAAAACGTTTAAAAAATAGTCAGAAAACTAACAGCAATAATTTATTTAAAGCTTCTTACAGCATCTCCATGTAATTTAAAAGAATATTACTTATATCTCTGGTATCATGGATTTATTACCATTAACTACTATAACAACATGATTATTTAAATAGTTTGGTCCCAAAGGGCAGGAAAACAGCAGTGTATGGTTACTCGCAAGTCTGAAAATGCCCTTCATGCCTGCCAACGCTCTTCAGAAAGGTTCTGCAGAACAGAGTAGGTCTTCTAGCAGGTACTAGCACTTGTCAGGCTGCACTTGGAGAACCATGTCCAGTTCTGGTCCCCACAATTCATGAAAGACACAGACAGACTGGAGAGGGTGCAAAGGAGGGCCACAAAGATGATCAAAGGGCTGGAGAACCTGCCCTATCAGGAAAGACTGAAGGAGTTAGGTCTTTCCTCCCTGGAGAAGAGAAGGCTTAGGAGGGACCTAATCACAGTATTCTATTACTTAAAGAGTGGCCACAAAAAAGGACAGAGGCTGTCTCTTCACAAGGAGCCACATGGAGAAGACAAAGGGCTACAGGTACAAGTTGCACCAGGAGGGGTTACATCTTGATATATGAAAGAATTTTTTTTACAGTGAGAACAACCATTCACTGGAACAACCTCCCCAGGGATGTGGTAGAGTTCCCAGCACTGGAAGTTTTCAAGATGGGATTGGACAGAGTGCTAGGTAGTCTCATCTAGGCTCCCTTTCCCACAAAAGATTGGACCAGATGATCTTTCGAGGTCCCTTCCAACCCGGGCTGTTCTATGATTCCTTAAATTTCAGCCCAGTCCATCTGCATACTTATGTGCATATGTACATGTATCTATGAGAGTGAGAGTGTTTGAGAGAGAGGACATACATCGGAACATGAAGCATGTCTTTTTCTGTAACACTTAAAATCTGTGAGTTTTTTTGTAAAATTGACTTTTCTGTTTTTTTTAAATTCTGGACTATAATCACCTCTCCACATATAGAGCTACATTCTGCCACTGAATTCATATCTACACAGCAGCATATAACTGAAAGTAGACTGCAGCCCCTGAACTGTCTCACCTATTTAATACACAGTATGAAATGACGGATTATTTTTCAAAGTAGAACAAGATAGATGCCAGCATGAAACACTGTTTATAAAAGCGTCACCACTACAGCTGTCCCCAAGCAATAAAGCTGTTTATTCCAACCTCCTACCTTACATAAACTGAAACCCTCAGCACTGAAAAATAACTTCAAATTTGTTCATTACTCCAATACAAATAAGAAGAGTCATCTCCTTCCAAAACATACAATTAAGGTCATGTCCACAAATGTCTATTTTGCATAAAAGTGCAGAGACTTCTAAATTCCATGTTAATATTTTCTTAAAAATACATACTGTAGTTTGAAATTTGATTCTGTCTCTGTACATACTGATGCATTCAGCATACAGATCAGCCTTTCTCTTTCAAGCTTCTTCTCCCTGTTTCTGTGGTTATACATATACATTTAGAGAATATTCTATAAATATGTGTGTTAGTGTATTCACATCTAAGCTTTATACAGAAGAATACAGAGATTCTTCTGAATTCAGAAGACATGATAACTCTTCTGGGGGATAGGAATTAGAGTCTACATAAAAATCAGAGATAGATCACGTTAGAACCTAAAAGTCAAATGGCTTTTAAATATGTACATGAAGTTTAGATTTAGAAATCTGGATCTGAAGCCAGTTAGGTTCAAAGTCAGATTTAAACCTAGAAAAGGCCTGTGATTCTGACTCTTACTACAGAAAAATGTGGTAAAGATTTTAACCTTAAAAAGCAGAAATCATAAATACAGAAATAGAGAATTTACATGCCCATCATAAGAGCTTTTTTTACCCTCCCATGCCCCTTTTTAAGCATTCTGACATATAATACAGAACTGGCACCAGCAAGTCTCCCAGATGAAGTGTCTGTGGGAACTGGGCACCTCAACACCCACCAGAGTCTCAGCCACTGGAAGCAGCTCAGTGGGGTCCAGCCTGGAAGCGACCCAGCTGATCGCACACATGCCTCGACTCGATGAAGATCCAGACTCCAGCACTACACAATAGGAGTTTGGATATTTTTATGTAGGTACTCACATTATAAACACCTAGATACAGGTTTCTTATTTTGGAGCTCACTATTAGTATTTTTTCTAATATAATAATAATAAATGCAACACAGGGAGAACACTGAAACAAGTCTACAGAATAATCACTTAATTGTGGTCACGTACAGATCAGTGATACCCAATACAACTATACTCTTTTGGGAAGTCAAAGACTATTAGAAATTATTTAATAATTTTGACCGTATTATATATAAAAAAATATTCCAAAGTGTGATTAGTCAAAGAAAAAGAAAAGAAGAAAAAGATTGTTACACCTGTGTTTAGTAATGGCTCCAAGATGTCAAGGTGCTCTTCTGGCAGCCAGACAGGGCATTTGGCTGGCTCGGAGCTAGATGCAACCGCTGCCCTTGCTGAGACATAACTGCCCCTCTTCCTGCTTAGTGGAGGGGCCAACCCGCACCT
>NW_009210897.1:44204-56053 GCF_000690835.1 Fulmarus glacialis
GGGTCAAGCCAGCACTTTATAGCTTACATTTCATTTGAGCATTTGAGTTTCTGAGCTGAAGGAGTTAACATCTTGCCAATATATAGAAATAAAGGGAGCAGTCAATCCCTAATTACCTGTAGCAGCAGCAGCTAAGAGAAAGTATTCTTGGGCCAAATCAAGCTTTTCACCTTCTCCATAGTACAAAAGCAAGAAGAAACAGCTGTAGCACTCGGGGTGTTGACAACCCCATCAGGTGGAAGCCAGTGTGATCACATGGCCAAGAACCCCGTCCCAAGTAGTAAAAAAGCTGAATTTGCAAGGGGATATAGGATTGGGAAGACTGAACTCTTGCAGGGGCACCGTGAGGTCTTCTGATCAGCTCTTTGACCAACATAAACCTTAAGTGAATGCTCTACCAATGCACTGGTCACTGCTTCTACCTCGCCCATAGTTATAGCTATGGCCAATTATTTAATACTAAGTCAGGTGCCAAGCCATGCCTTTCTCGGCCGCATCCCATAGCTCTACCTGCAGAAACAAGCAAACTGCATGAGCCGTGGCCTTGTTCACTAGCTGGTAACATTTTTTCCTTCCATGATCAGCATCAGAGTAGTCCTGCCTGGTTTCACAATCCCTGGATAGTTTCCTGGCTACACCCATAAACCCCCTGCCTTTCATATGGGACAACCCTCCAAAAAGAGACTGGCCTCTGCATTAGGCCTAGAGCTTCGAACATATGCATATCTCTATCTTTGTGACAGAAATTCTTTATAAGGAATATGACAAGCTTTAAAAACATCTTTGTATTTTATAATTTATACGCTGTCATGGTTCTATGTTCATTAAGGTTGTTATCACAAGAGACAAATTATAAAGTGCCTGTACTGAGATAGGGAGGAAAGCAATGAGACTTTATCTTGGCGTTGTACAGAGTAATAGATAACCAGTTAAAAATTATTCCTCCAGCTGAAGCCTAGCTAATCCTTTTTCCAAATCTTAAAGCACAACTCCTTACTAATGACAATAATTTTTACTGCAGTTTCAACCTCTACATTTGAGGAGTTTGAGATAAGAAGAACCTCCAACCCCCAAGCCTCCCCATCTCCAGGCCATGAAACACAGGAGTTGCAGACCTTTCCACTGTAGTTACAGTTATAATAAAACCTAGAAACAAAAGCCAAAATACACCTGTCAGACAAGGAGAAACACAAAAGAGGTACACTAGTGAAAATAAAAATATTTCTATACATTAGTGATACCACTATGAAACATTCAGAACTAAACAAAAGAAATGAGCTGCATTTCTGCCTTCTATTCTTACATTAAGGCATAAAACAGAAGCAGGGTTTTTGTTGTTAAATGAAAAATTTGACAACATGTGTAAGCTGGAGTATGAGAATCCACAGGAAATTAGTGGTTTAAATTCACCAAACCTACCTCCGAAGCTCTGATTATTTTTTTTTCAACTGACAGTGCTGAAACGCACTAATTTATAGCATCCGAATGTTTTAAGAGAGTATATTCAATCATATTAAAAGCAGGCCTTATTTTGCTGAAAATACAAGCTGAAGGCAGGTACTCTACAGCTGGAGATGTAAGACCATATGCTACTTGCACGTCTGATCTCATTGAAAAAGGAACCAGAGAAACTGTACCAGATTACTATGGACAGATGTCATGAACAAGAATAACTTAGGGGAAGTGTTCCGTACAGCACATTTCTGCTCAAGACGACAGCAGTAGTAACCAACTTCTCTTCCCATTTCAGAATACATTTGAGTTGCTTTTATCTCTGGTTTTTGCTAGATATTAGAAAGCTACTGGGATTTTAGGAATCAGACCTGTTCTTCAGTATGAAATTTTACTCCATCTCCTACCTTGCTTTCATGCACTGACAAATACAGATATATATCCAAGAGTTATGTATATATATATTTGCATATAATTTTAGTTGAACCAATCTAATTGTATTTGCAACTCTGATGACCCACTTCATAATTAAGCAGGGCAGCTGTAGAATTTCCTTCTCCCGCTGCTCTCACATCCCTTCCCAGAGCACAGCACCGCCGCGTCCTCTTTATCCTTCTGCGAAACGGGCCTCTCCAGCAGAGCAAGGAATATACTATTTCAGTTCAAGGTGTCTTGATGGCTGCCATCAATATTGTTCCAATATTTGACTAATGAAACTAAAATGACCACTCAAGAGAAGCTTTCTCTGTACTTAAACTTCAGGAATTGGTAAAAAGTTTAACACTCTCTCTCATACGTTCCCTTCTCATGTCTCCCTGGTATGAAACAGCATGAGTCCAGATTTGATCAGGGCCTGAGCAAGTCTTGAGGTGAACTGAGGGAAAAAAGATTTCTCAAATGAAAGTGACATTACCATACATATGAATAAATTTCAGAGGAAATAAGATTTTTCAACTATTCCTCAAAGTTTGGTTGCTGTGGGGAGAAAAGAAAGTGCTGTGGAGGGCAAGGTGAAGAACAAACCCCAAGTTTTTCTTTTTTTAAGATATTTCAGAATTAAATTAAAGATTGCAAATTTTGTTCCTAGTACTTAACAATCTGTAGGAGAGAATTAATGGAATTGAGTGAAAGAGTAAAAAGTACAATCCTTAACTTTCTATCTGTATTCTGAAACTGCATTTGGATTTTTGGCTGTATAGCGGTGAAATGATTCTTTGGTACAAGCAGTTTCACATAACTTGCTTTGTGGGCTTAAGAAATACACTTTCTGAGAAATACACAGACCATTTTCCCTGTGGACAACCAGAGGGCTCTGGAACTGAACTGGGAACCATTCTTAGATAGATATACCTAACTAGCATATACAATCAGAATATCTTAAAGGACGCAGAAAGCAGAATTAATCTTTTCCATTTCTTTGATGTATCACTCTAATTTAGCAGGGCTCTAGTAAAGCACAACTGATAGGAGCAAAAGCAATTACTTCCAGGAATTTTAACAGGCTTCATGCATTCCTCCATTTTAAGGCGCTAAAACCTAGACAAGTTTACAGAACTATTTCTTTAACAACTACTAGAACATATCTAATTCTATGCTCTTATTAGTCACTGTCAGAGCAGCCTATAATGATTTCCTAGAAACAAGGTCTCTTGCAGTTTCATCTGCAGAACAGGCTGTGATGCTGCAGAATCACAGTTTGCTCCATAGTTCTGCTCATGGGAAATGAAGTGTTGTCCACACAAAAATAATTGTAGTTCTTTGGCACATCACACCTTCACTCCTCAAAGTGCAATTCCAGGGAGTGTTCATGTATGTTAGAAGCTGACAAAGATCATCCTGGAAATTTTTTTCTCCTTATATTCAAAAGGAAGAGATGAAGCAAGCCTCAAGAGAAGCAACTCAATCCAAGCCAGAAGAGCCTTCCTCCAAAAACAAGCCTCTCGAGTCTGCAAGACGAATCTAATGTTTACTACTATCTCCTCTAAATAGCCATGAAGGCAGGTTAGACCAGGACTGTTATTACCCCTAGTATCTGTAATGGGTTCTGCCCTAGACATTTCTTGGCACTGTCACTGCCTTACCCTTGGTGCCAGACCTGCTGTCTGCTACTTTTTAGGCATGTACGGGCAGGGTGCGCAGACCACTCCAGCCCCTCCACAGCTCTGTCGAGTACACAGGAACAGGACTGGAAGTTGCTAAATTAATTGATTATGCCAGATAGCAACCTCGTCGCTTGAGTTTCTTCTGTGAAGTGAAAGGCTTAACCAGTGGGAAACAAAAAGCCCACAGAGGATACTGAAAAAGATACTGGAGTTTAAAACCCAAAAAAGAGTGGAAGAGTATCTCTGTCTGCAGCTACTCCATCCTCTTCCAGGCCTTTCCCTCCCTCTCTCTGCAGAGCTGTGCTGCATCCCACTCTCACTACAGGCTTTCTTCTCCTGTGCATACCCTGTTAAACAGGTTTTGGTCTAATTAATTATCCTGCTGATATGAAATCGCAAAAGGATCCTGGTCTTCCAGGTACATGCAGATTCATTAACACATTTAAAGAATGAACCCTCTCTCTCTCTCAAAAACAGCACTACAAACAAACAAAAACAAAAAGCAGAAAACTTGCTCAGAAGAAACATGATAGTTGCAATTTCAGACTTCAACCAGTTAACTCAGATAACAAATACACTTCCAGACTACCCGAATTGGTAAATACATTGAACTAGTTGAGTTGTTCAGAGACCAAAATCAGCCCAAAACTTAACATAAAACACCATATATTAAAATATTCATGTACCAAACATTTTATATGATGATCACTATTAAGATTTCTAATCCAACTTCTTTTGCTGAGACAACAGTTTCATTAACTGTCACGGTGAAAATCTAATGATGCATGGAAATATGCCTCGAAAACATCAAACAAGCAGAACTGTCACAGGAGATGCCTTCGAATTTGGGCACCAATTTTCCATTTCAACATAGACAGATACAGAGACAGCAACTAAACTCATCCGCACTAACTCTACATCTTTTGAGAGAAAAACAGTAATGGAACTACCACTATCATTAAATGTGCAGAGGAAAATATACAAGGCCCAAAGACAGAGTTTTCTTCATAAATCATATAATTTTAAATGAAAAATAGTTACTAGCTCACATTTGCATTTTTTTAGGTTTTTATACTCTGTGATATTACTCAAGCTCCTTTTTAACTAAGAATGGGGTTGAATAAAGAATGTTTGGAATATCCTAGGATTTGGCAATGCTGGACTTTAAATATTAGTATGGGATTTGTGGGTAAAGGAGACCCGTCCTAGGACACCAGCCCAGTGTTGGACTCTAAACCTTCCCCTCCATTCTCAAGGCACAGTGTAAGAAGCTTGGGCTGTGTGAAATGGCAAATTTCATTTTGAAGCACCTCTGTATACAGCAAATTCTGGTTTTATACTCTATTGCTGTAAAATACAAAATTTGTACATTTATGTTCAACGCAAAAACTCGATGTTTTCCTGTCACATTGTATAAAGAAGAAAAATGAGGTAATAAACCTACATATGCACTACCCTATATATGGGCTTCCTCTTATATTTCCAGTCTCCATAGTAAAGATACATTTTCATTATACATTTGAAGACACTTCTTGGAAAATGCCAGGTAATTTTAATTTCAGACCTTTAAACCTCTATGACTACCATCTTATTAATAAAAAAAAACCCAAGTTGGAATTACTTAGTGTCTCAAAAAAGCCCAAGATCTAAAGCAGTATAAATGTACACTAAATAAATATAACACTGTTTTCAAATTTATAATTAATATGTTTTACAATGTTAAGAATAACAAGCATTTAAAAGTGCAATGTCAAAACTGACCCACATTTGGCTATTCTGTAGAAGTATTATTAGTTTTCAACAGCAAAATGTTTATCAAAATAATACTCTCCAACTAAAATAACCCTGTTGGTATCAGCAGCACTCCACATACTATATAAATGTGTTTATGACTCAAAAATGACATAATTTGCAGCTGTCCATTTCAGTCTTAATGCAGTTTTTTTGGAAGCAGAAGGAATCCTGTACAAATTTAGTCAGCATACTGCTGGTGCTTGTATCATGCTTAGAGAGCCAATATCACATAAGAATACATTTCTTCGTAATAGCTTGGAGTAGCATAAAGATTAGATTGATAAAGTAATATATATATATACACATATATATTACCTGTTCTTGCCTCTCCAGCCACTTGTCCACCATGGGATGACTGGCACTTAACGATGAACGAGCATTGTCTCTCTGAAACTGGTTAGACCAGCTACTAGTATCTCGTGGTAGGCTTCTGTAGTTTTCATCTTTCTAGTTTAAAAGAAACAAAAAAGTGTCTTATAAAAAACAACCAGTCCTTGCACATTAACAATGCAGCTGGTTATTAAACCAATACAAAAGGAAGACTGACAAAGGAGAAGGCAGGTCCAGCTGGACCCAAGGACAACGCGATTTCCCAGCCATTCAATTGCAAGAGCTCCCCTTCCTTAACACCATTGAAGCCCAAGGAAAGCCTTTGGTGGGCTTGTACCTCCTGCACCCACTTGTGCTTCACGACCTCTCTTCTCCAACCTCAAACCTCTAGTGCACAGATTTACCAAGTACATAGTCAGCAAGGCTTTCAGAGCATCGTGCTCCTTAGTTTCATTCTCACCAAAAGCAAACATACCATGCAACAGTCCATCCAGTGACAGCTAAGGCCACTACATAATTTTCCAAAGTCTCTGTATGTAATAAATTTTACAATCAAACCTGTCTCACTGCTCCAGGTACCATCCTTTAGACCAGAATAGCATGCTAGAGAGTTCAAAACTTGAATTTATTATTCCACATAATAATGCTTTGCTTGGTTTGCCTGAAGGTATACAAATACAGTCACATTTGTAAAACAGCAGGAGATGGAGATTATGCTGACGGAGATACATTTATCCCATTGAGACTGATAAAAAAAAGATTTTTTTTTTTCTTTTTAATTGATGAGTTTGTCTTCACATCCTTCCCATAAGCTGTACAAATTCTTCAGCTTCTAAAGATGATTAGTCCTCACCCAGTCTGATCACTAAAAGCCAATAAAAACACAGAGGCAAATTCTTAACGATAGGAGTTACCCTTAGCCCAAAGTCAATGAATTACTGATAATGTACAGAGGTTAGTTCCCTCCAACTGAAATAATATATGAAACTGAAATTCTGTTTAGCTTTTCAAAAGAGGATTATAAATATACTGTAAGTATCCTTCCTTTAGAAGCAAGACTATTTTTTCCAGTCAATGTTTGTCTATCCTCACGCCAAATCAGATAATTTAGAGAGAGTATCTATTTTCCTTATAGTCATTTATTAGCAAATAAAATAGGATTGTAGTCCTACATATGTTGCAATACTACCGCTTTTAGGAATCTCGAAAATCTCTAAAAAAATAAACACCAGTGCACATTCGCAGCTAAAAACTATTTTTTTTTATTTACAGCACACAGCAAATTTTTTACCCTTTCTTAAATCAATACTTCGTTCCATCAGCATGAGTATTTCTTTTTCGTATTTATTGTATTGATATTTCTTTGGCCTGGCACAGTATTAGTCCAATATTCTAAAATATGGACTGTAGCATCAACTCCCTTACAATTGTCATTCATAACTTTAT
Source organism: Fulmarus glacialis (assembly GCF_000690835.1). Classification (NCBI taxonomy): domain Eukaryota; kingdom Metazoa; phylum Chordata; class Aves; order Procellariiformes; family Procellariidae; genus Fulmarus; species Fulmarus glacialis. The sequence continues at coordinate 51,329 of NW_009210897.1, forward strand.
TTCTTGTAAATGTATGACAGGCTTGCTAGGAAATGCCGGTCTCAGGATAACTGTGATACGTAGCACAGTTTTCAAAAGCTTCCTGTGCTAGAGCAGTCTTTTCCCAGACATATCAAACTTAAGCTTTATTAACTGATGACAACATTTTTTCTTGAAAGAGACTTTGTAGTAAAAAATAAGTCTTCCATTTCAAGACATTAAAGCTTGAATTCAACAGCACAAGATAACCTCGTAAAAGTATTTCTGCACAAGTAACCAGCCAAACAAATCATCATCATAAATTATTTTACCCTGCCACAAATGCGTAAGAACTTTGCGTCTTTCAGCAACTACAAAAAATCCAGTTTTCCAGTGCGGTTAACCACACAGCAAACTAGAAACTTGCTCAGTCTCTTGCTTAGAAAGGGACAATGGAATTCAGTCGCTGCTTTGTACAACTGTTCCTTTAGCAGAGCCATAAAAGTCAGGGAACGGTGTGTACAAATTGATTTTTTCCTGTTGCTTCTCTTATTCACTTCTTTTTTCTGGTGACAGAGGTGGCACAGTTCTTATAAGCCAAAACAACAACTTCTCTTGTTCAAAGCGGTGGAAAGGTATAACAACAAAATCAAAATCTGACAAAGAAGTAACAAAAGATCATTTTATGCACAAAAACCCCCATACAGTTGGTACATGAGTTATTGTCATCTAACAATAACTCACTGACAGACCATCACCTAGTCTGAATGAATAGAAATTTCTTCCTACACAAGATGTTTTCTGTATTTCTGTACTTCAGAGATTATTCAATTTTTTATTGATTCATGTCTACAATCTTCAATATAAACTTTTTAAAAAGACATTTTTATCTATGCTACACAAAAATCTCTCTCTACATAGCATACATTACCCGTGCACAGGAGTGTTCTGCAAAAGCAAGAGAGAAGGAAAAAAAGTTCATCAGGGGATGTGCTGTTCTTCAATCATTCAAACACTAAGTCTCTGATCTGAATCATGCAGGACAGTCTTATTGCTTAGAGTTTATGTTGGAACTTCACGCTGTAAAAAGTCTTAAATGCCACAGCACACAATGTAAGTGAAATGATCTAAGCTAAAAGAGTTAAATTAGGCCTCTGTTTGGTGCATCTATACTAATGTCAAGAATTCTGCAAGGAGTTTACTCCTAATACTATCTGTGCTGACCAGAAGAGTATATTCATCCTACCTAGTGAAATATTTCTGCTGTAGCTCTCTTCTGTAGAAGATTGCCTTTCTCCTGCTAAGACCTATACCAGTTCATTTTATACAGAAGGCATCAAAGTCACTCAGCAATTTTTCTGATAGCAGAAGTAAAAGCTGAAATGGTAGAGAGATGTGATTCCTGTAACTTTTCCTCAGTGCTGCTCAGAGGCTCAAAATAGCGCTATTATCAGGGAGGAATAAAATACTTTACCAGTGTTGCAATCACACACATAGCCAAACAGTGAAACATTAGAAAAACAACCAGCCACAGACAAATCCTTCACTCCTTTCTTTGTCGCTGCTTTTTGGCAAACAGCTATCCCTATACCCCACGGGTGACAGCACTAAGCTAGACCAGGAGCAGAGAGACCAGCACTCTCAACACTGCCGCACGCAGTCCTTCTCGCAGACAGCTACACAACAAAACCCTAAGATGTTGCTGGCCTCCTGGAACCCTATCTATGCAGGGACCTCCATTACTGCTACTGCCAGATCTATTCAAAGTTAGCAGTGGTGATAAACTATAGAAGTGGAGGTGAAAAACACATCGCTGCAGCTTAGACATTGGGATTTACTGAACCAGCTGCAATGTTATACACTTAAAATTTATATAGGGTTTTTTTTTGTAAAATATGCAGATGTTAACCCAGAAAGCTTTACTGCTATTCAGTATGACTTAGCATTAGCACACATGCTCCCAACATCCAACTGGAAAAGGTGTGTGTCACTTTTAACTTCCATACCATAAAGAAAAAGATTTCGTGGTATAGAAGCCATCAGGGTCACGTAGGGCATTCTCATTTCTTCTGAAGCTGCAGCTGTAAGCCCTCCTGCGACCGGGGCTGACATGCATCATCAGCTACAATTAAATGCTCTAATATTTTTTTAAAAAAGTTTATTTCCCAAACATCTCTGGGGACCACGGGCCATGTCAGCTTTATCATGTTTGAAATGGAAATTGATCAATATAACACTAAAACTGCCAAGTCACAATATTACCACTACACTTAACACAGCATTTTGCAGTATTTTTAATGAGGACACACAATCTAACACCTTAAGATTTAGTTCAGCGTGGTGTCCCTGACTTTTTTTTGCTATACATTCTTTTTTCTTGTACACTGTGCATTTTGGGAAAGGCTTCTTGCTTTTGGGTTTGATTCCTTGTGATGGCCTCAGATTGAGATAAGATTTGTCTATGTTGATGAGAGATGAGCCTTCGTTTAATCTTTTGAGATTATAATTTCATTTGACAGACTTTGGGCAAATTCATGTCTACAAGTGTATTTATTGTTGTAGAATCACTATAAAAGCTGCTCTTCTTTCTTTTTATGGTCCACTACATCCATGTTAAACCCTGGACAGTTTGGTGTCACACCCGGACAGGATGCTAAAAGCTGTAATTAACAAAACATCCATATAATGAATGTAAATACTTCTCTGTCTGATGCAAATATCCATTTATAAATGCAATAATAAACACATATACCCGTTTTCCGTGCTGTTTGAAGGTCTAGTAAACAGATCCCTGGGGGTTTTTTTGTTTGGTGTTTTTTGTGTGTGGTTGTTCTAACTGGATTTTAAACAAATGAGGGATGAGACCAGCTGGATCCCCTTTTCCCCCCAAAAAAGAAGTCTGCACAAATAATGTCTATTTTACAGGGAAAATACATTACATATGGGAAATTAATTAACCCAGTAGATGTATTGAACAAACAGAAATTCACTTTAAAAAAAAAAAACCTTTTACATGGTCAGATTTGGAACTGATCTCTCTATTCATCAGCAGCTTTTTAACAACAAATTGTACCAAATTTCAACAGCTTACCTCAAAACTAATTCTATCAGTCCCTGAGTAAGTAGCTCTTCATAAACTTCCATATATCTTAAGAGTCTGACACAACTGCTTTTTTCTCTCAGTAGATTCAGTTTATTTTACCATTCTACGGTTTAGTTTCAAAGCTTGCTTTTTTTGAGGTGTATTGAAGAACATAGGCCCCAGGAGCTCTAATAATCCAGATACAGCCCAGCCATCTAATGCTTATAAGGAACTGGTTCCAGTCACCCAATATAAGGAACCTTTGAACTTAGGCCATTCCCCAAGGAGTACAAGCGAAAGAGGAGTCCCACATCAAAGAATTATCTCAGCTTTGTGCCGCCTCTAAGCTCTGACCCGGAACATGGGTCATTCCCAGCAACTGGTAAAAACTGTCTTAGGATGCAGAAGATGCAAATCTAGTAACCTAATAAAGAACTTGCATGCCTTATTTATGATGAAAATAGATGAGAAGAATGACCACTCTATAGCCATTTTGATGCCTTTAGAAAGACTCATGTCACCCTATACGTAAGGGAGAGGTTTGATTGTACAGCCCTTACAGTTAGTGATGATGTGGTTGAGAGCCTCTGGGTGAGGATTAGGGGGATGGAAAACAAAGGAGATGTTGTAGTGGGTGTCTACTTCTGATTGCCCAGCCAGGATGTTAGCACTGATGAGTTATTCTATAGGCAATTAGGAGAAATTTCTGGATCGGTAGCCCTTGTCCTTATGGGAGATTTCAACTCCCCAGGCATCAACTGGGAATATCATACTGCTCTGACGAGCAGGTCTTGGAAATTCTTGAAGTTTGTAGGAGATAACTTCTTGTCACAGGTACTCAGTGAGCCAACTAGGAAAGATGCCCTCCTAGACTTGCTATTTGTGAATAGAGAAGGATGGGTGGGGGATGTGATGGTAGGTGGGTGTCTTGACCACAATGATAACGAAATGGTTGAGTTTAAAATTTTCAGTGTCATGAGAAAAAAGGACAGCAGAGTTGCTACCCTGGACTTCAGGAGAGCAAACTTTAAGCTATTCAGGGAGCTATTTAGCAGAGTACCCTGGGAATCTGCTTTTGAGGGCTTAGGAGTCCACGAGTGCTGGTCATTCTTTAAGAACCACCTTTTAGAAGCACAGGAGCAGGCAATTCCACTGTGTCGTAAGTCAAGCAAGCGGGGCAGAAGACCAGCTTGTCTGAACAGGCAACTCCTCGTGGAGCTCAGGAGGAAAAAGAAACTGTATGATCTCTGGAAGCAAGGTCAGGCTTTGCAGGAAGAGTACAGCGCTGTGGTTTGCTTATGCAGGCAGAAGACACAAAAGGCCAAAGCTCAATTCGAGTTGAAACTGGCCAGTGTTGTTTCGGATAAGAAGGTTTTTTTTAAATATCTTAATAGCAAGAGGACGTCTAAAGAAAACATTGGACCGATACTTGTTGAAGATGGTCATCTGACTAATAGGGATGAAGAAGGAACAGAGGCATTCAATGTGTTTTTTGCCTCAGTCTTTAATAATACTGATAGACCTTGGGCTGCCCGGTCCTCTGAGTCGGAGGACCACGAGTGCGGGAACAGTGACTTTCCATTTGTGGACACTGAACTTGTAAGGGACCCGCCGGTTCACAAGTCCATGGGGCCTAATGGGATTCAACCCAGAGTTCTGAAAGAGCTAGCGGATGTTATGGCAGG
>NW_009210898.1:0-6544 GCF_000690835.1 Fulmarus glacialis
AGGGACCCTCTCGACCAGTGTCCTGAGAAAAAAGAAACTCTTTGTTCTTGGTAGCATTCATGGACATAGTTTTTTCCTTGGAATTTTCAGTTATTATCTTTGCAGGTTGACCGCTTTTACGGGAATTGCTCTAGGGCAGTAGCATGCTGTCAAATGTTTAAAATTTGTCACTGTGTTCTTGATTCAGTTGTTTTAACTGCAAGAGCTAAATTCTTCTTCAAAATTTGCAAGTTTGAAAGCATTCAAAGAAATGTCTGCACAAGTTTGCATGAGTGAAAAATGTAACCTCATCTATCTCTTAGATGTATGATGCTATGATCAAACCTTTAATCATGACCGATCCCTAGTCAAAGCAGGATAAACATGACTCAGACCTGTCTGGTTATGTCTTTGTGGTCTTTGATTTATATTTCTTCATCTCAGCTAGAGCAGAGAAACTCTCCTTTAAAAGCAGTTTGGCTTCTAGTTACCTTTTTATTTATGTATTTATTCATTTGTTTATTTATTTATTTATTTGATCACTTGTCATAATCTAGAACATAAATATTCACAGACTTGGCAAAAATAAAACCACTTTAAATGAATTAAAAATGTAAATTTCCAAAGACTTAAATAGTTTATTCATATCTAAATATTCTATACCTACCTCTTTCTCAATTCACTAAAATCCTGTAACTACCTAGAAAAAACAATGGTTTTTTCAGACTATTGCTATTGAGAGTTATCTTTTTAACTATTTTCACCACAATAACATTTCCAGAGACTACAATCACCTACTACTTAAACAATAACATTTTAGTTGATTTTTTTTTTTTCTTAACAGGTAATCTATTTTATACTTTTCAATTCATATTATAAAAGGAATACTCTTTTGCTACTGACATATACATGTATATTGAGGATTTTCATGTGTACCATTACCTGCTTTTCATCATCTGCCATAAAAGAAGTTTAATTTCTACAGTTTCGGAAAGAACTGAATGATCACTTACTATAAAAAAAATCTGGTTTGAACATTACTCTCTGGTTTGATTCCTGAATACTTTTGATCATAAGGTTTCTACATTTTTCCTTGGAAAAAGATCAAACTGACTGCTTCGACAGTCCCAAACATTACACAGTTATTATGTTTCTGTTGTGTGTGACAGACATTACTTCTCAGCTTTGAGTGGAGCTGTCATGCTTTATAATTCTAATCTTTGTGAAATATTTCATATTTCTGCTTTTGCAAAATTATTGTTTCAGCAGCCATGTACTTAATCAATGCCTATACTCATATTTCTTCACAGGTTTCTGGAAAGATTGTCAGTAAAGGACTGTATTCCATTGTTACCCATCCCCAAAGTCAGAATACCGTTCTGCTTTTATTTTGCTAAAATGTGTCTCTTCATGTCAATATATTTGTTCCTGTCATAACTTCCCATCCAATTTAATGATAGAAGCAACAATGAATTTGGGTAGGTCTAAGGCAGAATTTTTCTATTGTCTGTCTGTGAAGAGTTTCCACTACAGTCAGGTCTTCAGTGTACATATGCTGTTTCTGAAGACCATTTCATTTTTTTAATTTCAGGAGTTAAACAGGCTATATAAGAGGCCTTAGTGAGACAGCATTATGAATCATAGCAGTGTTATGACAAAGGACTACTCAAGGTTATTTTGTAACTTGTTCACAGAAGAGAGGATGAGAGTAGTATCTATCCTTCTTATAAGGGCAATGATAAGGCCTGATTCATACAGAATCCCCTTAAAATAATTTATAATAAGAATTCTTATTCCACATAAATCTCTTCTTACATACTCCAAACCTGTTTCTATTCATCTGGCTGGTCAACATGTTCTGCTACACCATCTGGAACTTGTCATTTCAGAACACGACTTGTTTTTTAGATGTTGCATACACAAATTACAAATAGCATCATATAATGCCTTAAAATATTGCTAACATATTCTAGTCCTCTAACACAGAAGTTAAGTTAGTGATTCGCAGTTCCTGGTGTTTCTCACTCCATTTTACTCTTACTGTATGTTACAGAAATGTGCTTGTGAGAATTCAGCCATTGCTCACTGACACTTTCTACGTGGCCATGCTAGAAAATGTCTCCTCTTTTTTAAGAGCATAGCCGTGTATTTTTATAATTCAGAAATGGAGTTGTTTTCTTTTTTTTTTTTTTTAATACCGTGTCCTATAAAAAAGGCTGAGCTTAACCTTAAAATACTATCTTTTTACACTCCATGAGAATTTTATCAGAATAAACTTTATAAACAACTTTACTTATAACCAACTTTCATGAAAAAAACAGAACCTATCTTTAAGCTTTTAGAAGTATTATCACCAGTAAAAACTGCAAATCATAGGCTTCATTTTTTCTTAAGGTATATGTGGTTTGTGACATCACTGATAATGAAATGTCACCAATGAAGTTCTTTTTCCTGATTTACAGTATTATAAAGTTCAGGGTATATGAAGCCATTCTCAATCAATGGTGTATCAATTACCTATTAGAATTCTATGCTTTGTGTATTTCCATGTCTATCTTTTCAACAGTTTTGAAAGGTTGGAGAGCTATGAGCCAGCAATGCTGCAGAAGTTTAATTTTCCTCTTTATCTTGCTAACCAAAAAATAAATATATCAATCTGTCCTTCAAAATATATATGGAGGATTGAAAACTGATGAAAATAAGCAATGTGGAGTTCATGCCACATAATTCTTGCTCTTTGACAGATCAGGTTTCTCTCTTTGATGGCCAAAAATAATGCTGTGAAGGGTGTGATCAGTAAGGTTTGCAGTAAATAGATTTTGAAGAAGCTGTGAAAAATGTGAACACAAAACAAAGTTCTCAAAAGAAAAATTAGCTGCCAAAATTAAAGTGAATACATTATTCAGTACTGAAAAGCTGATTCTGTTTTGCTTTGCTTTGTTTTTTCAGTTTAGCTACTTGTTTAAAGTTTAACGTCGACTAACTTAGAATGGAAAAGAAACTGTGTATCTAAAATCAGCAAAGCTAAAAGGCTGTTTCAGTATCATATGCTAGTGTTGAATTCTGAGAAAAGCAAATAGGTTTTGTTGGTAGCAAAATTAAAATGACACAGCTTCCTTGTTTAGATACCATGATTAACTTTGAATCTGTGCTTGGGGCTGGATGCACTCACAACATCTAAGGTGCAACCACTGATTAGGCTTTTCCTGTGGTTTGGGCATCTCTAATGATGCTCTGCTATGCAGGCTTTCTGGTGTTCAGTGTGGTTTGACATAATGCTTAGCTTTTATTTCTGTGAATATGGTAAAAAAGGTCACTCTAGTCTACTTAGGCAACATTTTCATGATATCATAAAATATAACGCATTTTCAAATGTCTTTCTGTCAAATTTGATCAAAATTCACCATGTTCAAAATTTATTAGAAGAAATAAAGTATAAGTTTATTTTCTTATAAAGACACCTGAAAATAAAAGCAGTAACAAATGAAGAGGAACAGGGGGCAGGATGAATGGGAAAAGAGAGAGAGATTTTATTGCAGCCATGTGGCACAATGAAGAAACATGGATTGATTGGTTAAGTGGCCCTTCATCTGCTAAAATTTTTAAAAAAGTTTTTCTTAATTTCATTATTCTCTTTTAGTTACTTTTTTTCTGGACATTTTGGAGCCTTCAACACACAAGGAGGAAAATGCTTTGAATTAAATTGTCAGCTTGTGTTTGGATGCAATACAGTATTTTAAATGCAGCCTTATTTTGCAGTAATATAGAAATGTTATCTCCTGTTGTTCATAAAAAGTCTTCTTCCTTATTCATGGAGTAGCTGATCAAAATACAATTACTACCGCATAAAATATTAAAAATATTTTTAAAACACTGCCTGGTGGGGAAAAACCCAAGCAAACAAACAAACAAACAAAAAAATCCCACAAGTATTAGAAGTACACCATTTCCTAGGAAAGGTTATGTGTCAATCATATATTACTATTCTTTACTGTAGCTCATAATCATTTATATTCCACTATAACTTAAAACATGTGAATTATGGTTTATCATTAAATATAAAACAAAATAATTTTTCTTCCTGCCAGTATCAGTTGGTGTAAGTAATTTATATTTAAGATGGCAACTAGTGTAAAATCAAAACAATGTTTTAGAAATAAAGTCATCTTAAGGGAAGGAAAATATTTTATTCCATCAAGCTGTAGTTTCAGGACTTTTTTCAACACAACTGACATATTGCCATGAGTGTTTCAATACCAGTGTACCAGAACTCTTTTGCACAACTCCTTCTTACAGTTCCTTGCAGAACACAGCAAAAGAATCTTGGTAGTATTTGGGGACAATTTTTTGGCTTTTTCTCTTGCTATTATCACTTTATAATTTTAGATTATTTTTTACTTAGTTTAGATATTTCTTTGTCAAACTTAGCCATTTCTTACCTTTGTTTGAAATACTTAGGTTTTCACAGAATCTCACAGAATCATGGTATAACAGAATGGTTGAGGTTGGGAGGGACCTCTGGAGGTCATCTGGATCAACACCCCCAATCATACAAGACCACCTAGAGCCAGTTTTCCAGGACCATGTCCAGGCAGCTTTTGAATAACTCCAAGGGTGGAGATTCCATAACCTCCCTGGGCAACCTGTGCCAGTGCTGTCACTCTTACAGTAAAAAAGTGTTTCCTGATATTTAGATGGAACCTCCTGTGTTTCAGTTTGTGCCTGTTGCCTCTGGTCCTGTCACTGAGCACCACTGAAAAGAGCCTGTCTCTGTCCTCTTTTGCACCTTCCCTTCAGGTATTTATATACATTGATGAGATCCCCCCTGAGCCTTCTCTTCTCTAGGCTAAACAGTCCCAGATCAAGGTGATATCTTGCTTTCACACTGGGCTACATGAACATTTCTGATAGTAGATCTTCAAGACCCGAACTGTAGTCTGCCTGTGATCAGCTGGCTGTAGCGATTACATCTTTAATATCATCAGCATTGTTAACTTTTCACAAGTAATACAAAGAAACTTAAATGCATATGGAAACCTCACTGTACATAGTTTTTATCCAAGAGAAGGAGAATTTTTCGTCACCTTTTAACAAAATGAGCCAATGCCTCTGCAATTTCATGTACTAAGCAGTACTTGCATATAAAAGTTGCTAAAATCAATAAGTAGAATGTAACATAATCCTACATCTATTAGAAACAAATTGAGACCTTATAAGAGCTTCACATTTAAGACTAGGGATGTAAAGGTAGCTGCTTTGTGCAGCTGATACTGTTGTTTTTTCTTTCTTTTAATTCTTATAAGTAGAAGGAAATCATTCCAGAAAAAAAAGCAAACATTAGTTGCAAAACTGAAATTTTGAATTACTGCTTTTACAAAAGAAGTAAAGGATGCAATGCTTCCTTTTTACTGCTCTTTGAAGATGTAAGGAATGTAGTGAGTAAGAAAATTAGTCTTTGTGATGAAATCTGAATACACGTGTCACCTTCCGGAAGAGTGTTCTCACTACAGTATGTTTGTAGGTAAAGACAATTCATTTTCATTAGACATATTGGTATTCTTCGATAAATAGACAAACTTCAGGTATGAAGTAGAAGCATCGGACTGTGAAACGGGTAGAACAAATACTGTACCTTATCACCTTTTTCTCTCTTTCCCCCTACTGACACCTACTCTAGTTCTCAGTATCAGTTGTGTTTCCTTTCAGAGATGGCCCAGTACATAACTAATATAAAGACGCTCTAAACAATTTTTTGAGACTTAGAAAGCTTTGAAATCTGCTGCTTCTATTTCAGATATGAAGAACTGTTTGGGTGTCTGAAAGTGTGGCTAATATTCTCATATATATCAGCTGGTGAAAACCTTTATCTCTAGCTACAAATACTGTACTGTCAAAAATTCTACACCATCAAAACTACATCAAAACACCAGCATTGTTTCACAATGAAAATCATTCCCTGCCACCTACACAACCACAAAAATCTCATGTTGATGTTTTAACACTTTACATGAAGTGCTGAGTTTTTCACTGGGGCAACAAGAAGTGGTTTCACATATAAAATGTAACTGAAGAATTTTGCCCCCCACATGATGTTTCACCTTTTCCCCATTTTACCTTCCCTGCTTCCTAACTTCAAGGAAACAGAAATCTACTTCAAACTTGCTGCTACTAAAAGGGTGTGAGGGTGGAGGGGTGGAAGGAGAAAATTTTTTATAAGTCTATGTACTGGTTTTGGCTGGGATTAAGTTAATTTTCTTCATAGTAGCTCATATGGTGCTATGTTTTGCATTTGTGATGAAAAGAGTGTGGTAACACACTGTTTTAGTTATTGCTGAGCAGTGCTTACACAACGTCAAGGCCTTTTCTGCTTCTCACACTGCCCCACCAGCAAGTCAGCTGGGGTGCACAAGATGTTGGTATGGGAAACAACCAGGACAGCTGATACCAGCTGACCAAAGGGACGTCCCAGATGATACGACATTGTGCTCAGCAATAAAAGCTGGAGGAAGAGAGAGGAAGGGAGGGTAAGTTCAGAGTTATGGAGTTTGTCTTCCCAAGTAACCAT
>NW_009210899.1:0-2962 GCF_000690835.1 Fulmarus glacialis
GATTCTATGATTCTATGATTCTGTGCAGTGGTCTGTTGCAGGTGGGGAGGTAGCTGACTTGGCAACCAATGCCTTATGCCCAGAATTTTTACTTTTCATCTAAAACTCAAAAGTGCATGGAAAAAACCTGTGTACAAAACCAGTTCTAGTTATAACTGAAAAAAAAAGATCATGAAAGTGACTATTGCCAACAAACTTTATTTTATGTCTTATAAAATTGGACTGATACCAATATCACACAAAGATAATAGTTGCTGAGCCATTAAGCAGATATATGGATAAATGGTATACATGAAGAAGAGGTTGCCAAAGCAACGCCAGGTAATAGGCACATAAGGAACATCAATGAAGAGCTTCACACTTTGTGTATAAAACAGATATATGACTGAGGACATACTAATTTTTTACCTGCAAAATTGGAGAACTCACTATTAGCAGCTTCTGATTTGCAAGAAACAAAAATATAACAGCAATGCCCAAACACAGTATTTACTGAAACTCAAAAAAAAAATCTATGTTAAAATTTTGAAATCAACTAGAGCATCAACTGGAGACATTCATATAAAATGCCATTGTCCCTTTATGATAATCCTGCTCTTGCTTTTCCACAAAACACAGTGTGATCCCTTGCAGTTTTTTCTCACTCCATCCTGACACATCAGCTGCTTCTGCAATAGCAGTTGAATTACTTGAATTCTCACAACTACCGGCAAACTGTATTTTGCTCTACTAGTTTGTTACCCTGGCAAGGGAAGTGATAATTACCGAGATCACAAGGGCACCATCTAAAAACATTGTCACCTTCCAACTCAGTGGCACAAATACACTTGTCCTACATGATCAGCAGAGAGCTTACTATCTATGCCAAAATTCACTTATGGAAACAATTTCATGTCTGCAGTTAAAATAATTGCCATTTTTGGGAAATACTAATTATTTAAAAATGATATTTTTAGAAAGCATAGCAGATTGACCTAAGTAATTATTTCATTATTCACAGATCTTTAACTGATCTGTCTTTGGCATCATTTTTAATGCAAGCAATTACACAACCACTATTTTCCCTGTGGGTAGCACGACTGGCCATTAACTCAGAGACTTTCCGACAACTCCTATTCAAACTAACATTCATTCTGCAATCTCCACTGTTATTCTCTCCAGTGCTCCCTTGCTAGGCTTGTCTTCTGGATAGGCACATGCTTTTTGTCTAGCATTTATCTGAGTGTTCTTTAACACTGATTCCCTTTCCTTTCTGTTTTTGACCACAAAAATGAAAGTACTGGACTTCTGTAGACTATACGTTTTGGCTAGGATAATCAGGATACTTGGTAAGAAAGTCTGCTTCAACTTAGTCCTCCTACTTGCCACAGAAAGCAACACTTCAGGCTTTTCAGTAGATCTTTTCTTTCTGGAAGAACAATGATTACCTAATTTGAGAAAAGTGGCTGTTCATAAGGCTACCAAGAATCATTTACTGATTGATGAGGGAGGAGACAACTATCATCAGAGCTGTTATTTTGCTAATTATATGAATGAAACCATAGTTTAAGGACCTTTCTGGCAGAAGGTTCTAATTCAAGAGTTCTGGTAATTTTGGTTTTCTCAGCAGGGTTGTAAGTGGGCTACTTCACACCTGTCCTTCACAGAGCTCTGGTGAGGAAGAAAACAGGGGAACAGCTTGCCACTAGATACCTGCCATTTAAACAGAAGTGTAGGAGAAAGAAGTGTGCGTTATTCTAGCATGACTAGATTTTCTCTGCCCTGAAGATTCCTTAGCCAAAAGCACATTTTGCTGCTGATCTTTTTTATTGTTCTACCAATAAAAAAGTTGTTCTGCCAAAGAATTGTAGTGCAGTTGCTGCTTTCCTATTTTTCTTTGAGAACAGTGCCACATCTTTCTCAACACATACCTCATTAAAACCCAGAAACTGCCTTATTCTGGAGAAAAGAAATTTTACGCAAATAATATTATATGGACAGAAAGAATCGGAGCATAAATCTGAGGATGATGTTTGCTTATAAAACAAGTGAGAGCTTGTGTGTGCGCATTTAAAGGAAAAAATATTCAGTGAAATAATCAGGACTGTTTAGAAGAAAAAAACCAAGAGTGATGCTTCAAAATCAAAGATAAAACAGAAAAATATTTCGAAAAAATCGCATAGGAATAAACTGCTTAACCACTTGGTGTCACTCTTAACTCGCTCTTCAGTCAACTTAGCGCTTTCTATGCCATGAGGAAACATAGCTGTAAGAAAGAAAACTGACAGACTGGGGAGGATTTCACTAGCTGTATTTTGGAAAAAAAATTCAGATGTTCAGAGATTCAAATAGACTGACCTAACTATTCTCTAGAGGTTGCATGGTGGAGACATGTTTTGTAAGGACTTGCTGTCTGAGACAGACAATGACCATTCATACTCCTTGTCGTCTGCAAAACTTGGTCTATTAAACCTGATTGTTTGACTTGTTACCATGTCCTCTCTAGTTCTTAACACATACCACAAATGGAAGAACCCCGCAGTAGCTATCTTTGTGCATTGTTTTCAATAGAAATGAACTTGTTTGAAAAAGTATCACAAAAACCCTTTGTCGTGGTTTAACCTGGCAGGCAGCCAAATACCATGCAGCCGCTCATTCTCCCCACTAAACCATGTCCCTAAGCGCCTCATCTACACGTCTTTTAAATACTTCCAGGCACGGTGACTCAACCACTTCCCTGGGCAGCCTGTTCCAAGGCCTGACCACTCTTTCAGCGAAGAAATTTTTCCTAATGTCCAGTCTAAACCTCCCCTGGCGCAACTTGAGGCCATTTCCTCTCGTCCTATCGCTTGTTATTTGGGAGAAGAGACCAACCCCCACCTCGCTACAACCTCCTTTCAGGTAGTTAGAATCATAGAATCATTAAGGTTGGAAAAGACCTCTAGGATCATTAAGTCCAACTGTAACCCGACACCACCATGCC
>NW_009210900.1:0-5278 GCF_000690835.1 Fulmarus glacialis
GATTCTATGGTTCTATGATTCTATGATCAGTGGACTGGTTGCTCGAACAAGGGCTATTACTTTTTTTTGCAAACCTTGCTTGCTTTATACTGTACCCACATTAATAAGCTTGTGCCACTTTATCTACCATGACAGGCCATAGCAGAATAAGCCATGCTCTGTAGGCATGTCCTAAGGAGCATGAAAGGTGAAACTGGAACAGGTTCCTGCATTTTGGAGATGCATTTTAAGCAACAGTTACTCCCCAGCTCCTCCACGGCCAGCCCACAGACAGGGTGATTTCTTTTCTAAAGCTTTCAACGGTTTCCAAAGAGCTGCTCCGATCAGCCTGCCTTGCCCACATCCTTTACCAAAGTTACTAGGGACCGCTCACGTGAGGAAACCTGCTGGCACAGGCAGTGAGGATACAGCCAGTCCCCGGCAGTCTCCACGGATGCCATTCCTGAACTGGGATCATGGTTATTTGGAATCATAGAATCATAGAATCACATTGAATTACTCCGCCTGGCAAGTGACGTCACTTAGCAACTACCACGCATGCTGTAAGGAAGTTTTTTCCCCAAATCTGACACTAAATCCCCGAGGCCCGCTCAGCTCCATGTTCAGAGATCAGACCTGCCTGATGGCTGCAGCTCTGTTCTCCTCTTCCAGCGCCGCTGGTCCCCCAGCAGCAGTGCTGTGCCACAGCCCCTCTTTGCCCCAGTGCAGCATCACTAATGACTGAGCCCCAGGTCCTTCCCCGGGGGCGCAGACATACCAGCCCGTGCGTCCTTGTGCCCGGACAGTCCTCATCGCATTCTCCTGCACGCGATCGGTTGTGCAAGGGTTTTGCCCTTCCAGATCAAATAACCTGACCTAAGGTGTCTCACATGATGGGACGCCGGGAAATTGAGAAGTCTGAATTGCTATGGTTTCACCTTTCTAAAGTGAAGCACCTGAACCAACGACATTTTTATGCTTTTAAAGCCTGGGGACCCACATTTTTTGATCATCCCTCTGAAAAAATGCAGTAGAACTGTTCTTCACAAAAACAAACTGAGAACAAAAAAGACTGACACCAAAACAGAAATATTAGTATTGAGAGCATACACCTATGATTTGGCTGAAGGAGCAAAAGGAGAAGGTCTAACTGAAAACACCACGCAGAGATCTTCTGATTACCTCCAGACTAAAGTCCCAAAGCCACACTGCTGTGCAAAATATCCCATCCCACCGGCAAATGGAAAAGCATCCCTAAGCACCCACTGCATGCTGCAAACTAAGCAAAACGGAGCTGCTGACTTTGTGAATATGCACTCGGTGTGATGTAATTATCATATAATTTTGCAGTGCACCATCAAGAATTTGAGCAGGAAGAGCTTTGTCCTCTCTGCTGTGCAACTGAAAAGCCAACAAAATACATTGTTCACCTTCTCCGAGCAGCACTGCCACTGTGAATTTTAAAGTGACAATGACTAAAGGGATTAATGCTTATTTATTCTTAAATAAATGCTTCACATTTACTTGCATTCAGGGAAGAAATAAAGCCTTTAATCTTCCAGCAGTTCACCCAACTAAAAAATATAATATACTGGAAATATTTTTGAGAGTGTAAAACTGAAATGTGCTTTCTTGTCACCTCTGATTCTGTTCTCAGCTATAAACTGAAGAATCAGAATATTATGACTATGATTATAGTATGATGGTATTTTTATCCAAGGCAGGAGGTGAAGTCTCTTGCTCCGGTTGCCCTGCTGTATTGCTGACATTCTTGATACCTGAGCAGCCGTGATGTGTTGCCAGTTCTAAAACAGCAGCTGGCTGTTTGTATCTCACGAACATATATAGTTTTCTCCCTGAAAATGCATCTTCTGAAAGTTCAGGATGGCCAATAAAGTCAAGCCTAGTCTGGCAATTGTTTTCAAAGTAGACATTCTGCAGTTCCCAGTACTGCCTTCTCATCCCAGTCTCAAGGATAAGAGATGTAATGGGAACCAGCTGAACTCCTGTTACTGCACTGTAAGACTCTCCTCTCGCATCCCAGGACCTGTCCAGATTTGGGTTGCACTGCAAGACCTGTCCAAATTTGGGTTTGCAGGTGCTGAAGCAGCTTTGGCTCTCCATGACACGGATAGCAACTTCACCAAGCAACTACATCAAGCATATCTTAATCTCATTTGAATTAGCACTTTGATGGTAATTATTAGCTGCTGCAGCAAGTTCAACAGTCACCATTTGCTGCTTTCTCGCAGTCCTTCACGAGCCCGTTGCCACACTTGCCGCTGTACCATGAGCAGAAAGAGGCCGTTTTCACGGGAGAGCTGCTCCTGCCTGTGTCCCGCACAAGGCCTGCTCTCTCCATCACCAGCCTTTACTGTTTCAGCCTTCAAAATCTTTGTTTGCCTGTCTTGTGCCTCAAGTCCAGGCCAGCGCATGCAGACATGCTGTTCATGGGAAGCCATACCTCCGTAGCGAACAACGGGGCTGCTCTGTGAGGCGAGACATGTTAAAACTCATGCAGCAAAGGCTGGAAATGTGCACAGGCATCTACCACCAAAAGCAACTTGTACAGGCTTCTTTCTTCCTCTCTGCTGTTACTGTCGTTTCTTATGAATGCAAAAAATGCCAGGACTGAGCCCTCTTTGGGCTGGAGCTTCCTCCTGGTGGGGCTCCTGGACAAGCCCCATCCCTGGAGCCCTGCTGAAGGGCAAACAACTCCGTGGCACCCTGGGGCACCAGTCCCTTCCTTGCAACATGATGCCCACACACACCCACAGACATGTACAGGTGATGTGTCACACGCACGTGTGCATTCATCAGGAGACACAACCGTTAGCTGTTGCTGTCCCTACCACAAGAAAACATTCTGACTTTTGTTTAAACTATTTGCTGCAGCAAAAAGGGCATTTGTGAGCCACAGGCAAGGAGGAGTGTATAGACACTGGTGGTGTGACCACTTCCACTAAATGGGCTGGCAGGCCGAGCTGTGTCCAACTTGCAGTGCTGCCAATGAGACGATACCTTGCTGGCTGGAGTGTTTTCAGTCCCTGCTCGGACAGCAGCCACGGCATATTAATAGCCTTTTTCTTCTCTGAGCACGCAACACAGGCTTACAAGAGCTCCAAACGGTGCACTGCGGTTTTACCAGCCCATTTCTGCAATGGGACACGTTCCTGGAAGAAAACTTCAGCCACGACTAATACAAAGGTGTCGACCCTCGTTGGGGGCCACCTGGGGCAATGCTGACCTCTCGGTGTGGCTGCTTACATTTGCAACACGCATAGTTCAAGTTCCCTTTGCATCTCTCCCCACATTTGCCACCACCTGAACTCTGTTCCCAATTTGCTACCCACTCATAGAGATCCCTCTGCCATCTTCTCTGTCTGCAACCCCTTTTGCCCAGGATGTCCAGCCCATACCCTGCCAGCTGGGTTGCGCCAGCACTCCACCATCACTTAGCTGTCCCAGCCAAGCTGCCAGGGCACTGTGGGGCCGGCACAGACCCTGGTTTAGGTGGCCCTAGGGAGAGACATGCCTCCCTGGCACACACAACATGTGGCACGACTGGCCACTGATGTCCAGACAGGGCATGAGCTCCGGCAGAGAGCCTGTCTCCCCTGGGAGCTGCAGCGCTGCCAATGTCACCTTACCCCTCATTTCTTTTTCCAGATCATTAACTGTTAAACAGGGAGAGAAAGCAGAAGCTAGTCCCGCTGACCTGAGAACAGTGTAACGTCAAAAAGGGATTGCTACATATTGTCAATCCTCTGCTAAAGCAAGCGTAGGGAATATCTTTGCCAAAAATAAGCAAGAAGGGCGAGAGTACTTCTACAGAAAAAACCCTCTCCAGGCCTTTTTGGCTTTCCTCTGCCGGCGTGTGCCTGTGTGTATCGGGCTTTGGCAGCAAGTCCCCACTGACTTTGCCTGACTGGGTGCTGTTGCGACTGTCCCGTGTGCCAGCGGCTGCCCGGAGGCGGCGGGGCAGCGGGCAGAGCCGGCAGGGCTGGGGTGCCCGAATGGGAGAGTGGCTGCTGCCGGAGGAAGCCTGGAGGCAGGCGTGGGCAACGTGGCAGAGCAGCATGGTCAATAGCTGGCTCCAACTCAAGGTTTTCAGTGGACTGCAGTGAAGCGACAGGGTACTTTTGCTACTTCACCTTCATCCCAAAATCTGATTTTCCATTTTCTTGAAGCTCTCTCGAGAACACGGGAGTTTCCCTGCTGTAGTGGATGGCTGGCTCCCCCCACACCCCCGCTGTTTTCAGCGCAAAACAGTTTCCAATTTAATGTCCCGAGTGGGAATTTCCAGCCGTAACCTGGCTGCACTTTGAGTGCGGCGAGCAAGCAGGCTGACTTGCAGCCACATGATTTGCTCTTGACATTGAACTGTTTGTTCTTTTCACATCCTGGCCACTTCTACTGTGCCTAGGCATCGCTCATAAAACATAAGGGCTTGAAAACATAACCTCCAAAAAGCTGCAGAGCTGTTTGGCTTGTACTTCTCAACAATTAGATCCTTTTCAATGCTGCTACTCTTTGTTTCTAAGGGTTTGTGTATCCCAAACGCACTGCACTGTTGTATTCTGGTCATACAGCTCATTTAGATGCGTGAGCGTGTGCTGTTCTGCACCCAGCTCCCTACCTCCAGGCACCAGCAGCCTCTGATGCAATTGTATTGATCAAAAAAAGATGAAACCAGGGGCATACCCAGCTATCAATCTTAGTTGATCTGCAAGGACTGCTGATAAGGATTTTAGAAAGGCCCAGGCAGACTTTTCAGCAACTCCCTTTGATTTTAACAATATCAAAGGACGCAGGTATACCTGCAGGAGTGTAGAGGAGCAGAGCAGGAGAAGCTGGGCTTTGCCATCTGCTTCGGTCATGCGTTATTCCCTCCTTTGAAGGCAAGCCAACACCCTGGGTTAATGCTGAGGGAGACAGTGCCACCTCAGCTCCACCTCCTCCCTGCACCTTTGGGGTGGTGTGCCCTCGTGGAGGCACCAGGAGGAAGCAGGCTCCATACTCTCCAGTGCGATGGCTGCAGTCACAAGGAATGATCTAGTCATTGCAAATAAATTTTTTTGGAAGTTTTTCTTTTGCTCTGGGCAAGAGTCAGGCATTGCCTTCTGAAATGACCGAGGTACATTTCTTCAGTCCCATTTCTGGCACTATTCCAGGCTCAAATAAAGATAGAATCACAGAATTGTTTAGGTTGGAAAAGACCTTTAAGATCATCAAGTCCAACTGTTAACCTACTGCTGCCAAGTCTACCATAAATCATGTCCCTAAGCACCACATCTAC
>NW_009210901.1:0-3292 GCF_000690835.1 Fulmarus glacialis
AAATGCTTATAAGTAAATAATGTGAGACTTATGATGCTCAACATCGGAAGTCTCAAAGGAGGGAATTGATGCAGTAGGTATGGTACCTCTTACTCCATACTGCTCGCTTCTTTAATTCTAAACAATGAAGACTTGTTGCTTAGAAGTTAGGTAACTAACAGGTGTTGTGTTTGTAAGTGTGTGGAATTGTAACTAGTATAAACTGTGTATCCTAGAAGCATTGTTAGATTCTAGTGATAATTAACTTCGACTATGGAAACCGTAAACAAAAGTGATCCAAGTATGGCTCGGGGACAAGTTGCAACCTTATAAGCAGAAGGAAGGACAAGTTCACAGAAAGTTCACTACTCTGCTGACCACCAGAGACCACCCGAGACCCTCAAGAAGACCCTAAAGGCTTTAGTGCGCATGTGTCTAGGATGATGTAATATTATAATTAGTTCCTGGAAACTTAATGAATATGTAAAAGAGAAATTTAAAATATGTATGAGAAGCATGGATATAAACAGAAAGGTGGTTAGACCAGGTGTGCTTGATTTGTGGCAAGTCCACCGAGCACCCAGGCCTGAATAAAACAATATCTCTCCTGAGCGTGTGGAATTGGTTACTTGCACGCCGGGCACGAATCCGCTTTTCGGACAACAAAAGGAAGCCTCGCCCAGATCTTTTACACCTTGCAGCTGATCTTATCATATTCAGCAGCCAAAGGAATCCTCGCCCAGATAAGCAGTCTTTGAGACAAAAGTTCTACAATTCAGTCTTTCACACCACCCCGTGGCTCAAAGATTGCTTCAGGACCCATGGCGGTCTTGAGAAAGGTAGTTATGTAGATTCATACAATCCACACTACTGATGGCGTGGTTTGACGCACAGCGCGTATTTGTTTAACACCATCAGGTGAAATGGTGGTTACAAATTGCATATTGGTTACAACACGTTGAATTAACTGTATAAAACACAGAATAACACATGGTGAAAAAAACAGCATGGCAAAACCACATAACAAATAAAATAGGACTTGCTTAACTCATGGGCCGCCTGGGAGCCAGGAAAACAAGTCAACATCCCAGCCTTTCCATGTCTGGACAGGAACATGGGCCAATTTTCGTATTCCTGTGGTAATTTGTTTAACAATTTTACCGCTGTCATCAATTTTTAAGCAACAGTTGGAATCATTCAGTTTACCACAGACACCCTCTTCTTCGGCTAGCAGGTAATCAAGAACCATGCGGTGTTGGAATATCGCTGTTCACATTTGTGTAGCCTGGTCTGCTAATAGATCCAGGGCATGGGCTGCCTCGTTAGTAATAATTTCTAGGACGGCTTGTAGCCGGATGTTGCGGTTTAAATTATAGATAGGTTCTCGAGCACTGCTAATCCACTTGTTGGGGTTCCAGGTGGCAGGTCCATAATGCTGCATTATATGCTGGGGGGTCCACTCGTCTTTAGTCCAGGTTTGACCACTTCCACCTGTTACAGAGGTATCAATGGACCGCCGATATCGATTGAGATCATCATATAACTTAACACCCAAACCACCACCTTCATCCTCTGGGAGCAAAAAGAACAAGGGGCGAATTAGCCCCACATAACATACCCCAGTCCAATTTTTGGGCAATTGCTTGCGTGCGTGTTGTCCACAGATCCAATAATGACCTTTCATTGCCTAGGTACCATTTTCAAACAGACCTGGGGGGGTCCGTGGTAATCGGAAATTCACCCAGGCCCGTCCCAGCTCCCGAGGTACAAAAGATCCGCTATTGTAGTTAAACATTGTCTTACAGCCCTCAATGAAGCAACGGTTTCCATATGTATCAGTCCAATTACATTTGCTATTTGCTACAAAAAAACCACCCTCCTGTGTTTGATCAACCAAAACATCATTACGACGGTTTATCAGACACCCTATGAATATTAACAAAGAAATCGCCGATGTAACCATGCAGGCAATCAGCAGCTTCATGTATTCCTTCTAGCTGGCTTCGGAGTCTCCACCTGGAAAAGAAAAGAAAGCAACTCAGTCCGATTAAAGAACCGGAGGCAGGTTGTTGTTAGAAAGATGGAATAATCCACCTCGTGTTAATCTTATGTTCTTTCCCATGAGCATCTTTTGTTTTGATAGCTGAAATTTGAGACCCAGTATCTACCAAAAATGATACCGGGACTTGTTTCGGCCCCAAAACGCCTGTAATTAGTAAATCACCTTGGCCGTTTTCGGTGAGCTGTCTGATGTATATCCATCCTTCGCCCCCAGGCTCACCATTTGAGGGCAAAGGATCTAGTTTCCTGCAGAATTTTGCAGGGCATTTGTCTCTGATAAGTAGATTAAAGAGGGTGCATTAGGGATTGTATTTTTAGAACCCATCTCATTATCCCTTGATATATAATGCCATCCTGTCATGGCATCATACTGAGCATGACGTCACATGGTACAGAATACCCCATTGGCCAGCTGGGTCAACCACCCTGGCTATGCTCCACCCCCCACCCCACAGCGTCTCCTGCACTTGGCATAGCATGGGAGGCCGAAAAGCCCTCAATGTCTAAGAAAGCTTGTGTTTCCTTTTTGCTAGTTAGTGGAGACATGGCTGTTACTTTATTGATCGCATCCTTTGGCATCTGATGATGTCCATCTTGCCATTTTACTCCTAAAAACTGGATATCCTGTGCAGGTCCCCTGACCTTACTTTGTTTGATGGCAAAACCGGCCTTCAGAAGGATTTGGACTATTCTCTCCCCTTTCTTCTGCTGTGTTGCCCCATACAATGATGTCGTCAATGCATTGCCTCACCCTGTTCCAGTGCAGTGTGGATCTGTCCATGGAAAATGGTAGGGCTGTGTTTCCACCCCTGGGGCAGTCGGTTCCAGGTGTACTGAACGCCCCTCCAAGTGAAAGCAAACCATGGCCTGTACTCCGCTGCCAAAGGGATTGCGAAGAACGCATTAGCAATATCAGTTGTGGCATACCACTTGGCTGCCCTTGACTCCAGTTCATATTGAAGTTCTAGCACGTCTGGCAAGGCAGCACTCAACAGCGGCGTAACTTCGTTCAGGCCACGATAGTCTGCTGTAAATCTCCACTCTCCATTAGACATTCACACTGGCCATATGGGACTGTTAAAGGGTAAGCAAGTCTTGCTGATCACTCCTTGGCTCTCCGGTCGACGAATCACGTTATGGATGGGAAGCAGGGAGTCTCGGTTGGTGTGATATTGCCGCCGGTGCACCGTTGTGGTAGCGATCAGCCCCTGTTGTTCCTCGACCCTCAGCAACCCCACAACAGAAGGGTCCT
>NW_009210901.1:3890-4276 GCF_000690835.1 Fulmarus glacialis
CCAGGCCTCTAGGGTTGAGGTAGATTTTCCATCCCACTTCCTCATGTCCTCCATGGTCACGCAGGTAAAACCATAGGGTGGCCCATGGTGTGAATCCACTACACCTTCTCTTTTGAGCAGAAGGATGCTTACTCCTAATGGCTGAGATACTGGCCCGTGCAGGTGGGGAGCAGGACATATCCTCTTTGAGTTGCTGGACCTCCTGAGACAATTGCTCCACAGCAGAGACACAGGTGCATAGGGAGGAAGAGAGACTTTCTTTGTGTTGCTGGAGTTGGCCAGCCAATTCATCCGTGGTTTGTTCCTCTCCATCTTTCCAGGTCATTACTGCCAAGGAGTTTGTGTGCGACGCTGGTATGCTCCGTACAAACTTCCACCACATGGGT
>NW_009210902.1:0-17044 GCF_000690835.1 Fulmarus glacialis
TTTAAGTAAGTATTACATACCTTATGAACAAAAACCTTAAGTATACAATGAGTATTTGCAGGAGTTTACTGACTCAGTGGCAAAAGGAAAAACAGATAATGAATCTCCTTAAGAGACAGTTTTGAGAAGAAACTGGACAGATATCACATTGAACTGGATTACCTTGCTTCCTTGTATGCTGTCACCAGGGGGGCCAGGTGGACCAGGCAAGCCTTTCTGTCCCATAATACCCTATAACAGCCAGTGGGGCAAAAAAAGAAGAATTAGGAGGTAAACGCTATTCCTGGTAACACTAAGGAAGTCGTCTCAAAGTCACTGCAAGCAAAAAGCAAAACCATGTCAAAGACTCTAGTTCTGATTCTTCTTTGGTTTATGGTTTCTCACTGTGGGCCTTAGTAATTATCCTTGGCAAATTCCCAGGAAAGCAAAGGAACAATTAAGCTGAAAATAATTAAAGAGTAAAATTTGCCCATGACACAGTGTGATATTTTCCCCAGTTTTTCCTGTGTAGAAACCAACAGAAACCACCTTTTACAACAGCTTTGTGCAATCACTCCACTCAAGGGAGGCACAACAGTAGAGGCACAAAGGACCAGAGCAATAAAACACAGCATGAGTAAATCTGCCAGGCATGTTAGCTAGTTCTTGTGCACCATGTACATTTGCCAAGCCCCTGTGGTGCCACAGTCTCTGGGAGCACCAGTCATCCAGAAAATCGTAAGTAGGAAGGGAAGAGAGAAAAGCCAAAGTAGCACCTGCTGACTTGTGTCGATACAGTCAAAGCCAGGTAAAGCTGCTTTGGAGGCAGGCTAATCTAACATTTTAATGTGACAAAGTGAAGCATATCCCTTTGATTACATCAAAATTAAATGCTTGTTTTTCTTTTTTTTTTCTTTATTTTTTTTCTTTATTAAAAGTTTGAAAAAGCTTTTGAAATCTGACCAAGTTCATAAAAGTTTCTGTAGAGTTCAGGTTGGATTTTTGATTCTTATAATAAATAATCACCATGCTCCGATACAGTAAATGGTTCATTCAGAGGTATGTAAATTACCTACATTTTGCATATGTTGAATATTTAGGCAGAAGTATATCAAAACTTGATCATCATTGAATAGAAATATATAGCTCTAAATATTTAACTTCTAGATATTAGTGATGTTTGAAAAGTCAACATTCTCATCTGTGTAAACAAAAAATTTGCCACAAACTTTGACAGAATCTCTTGTGAAAAATACTGTTAATCTGTATATTTATAAGCAGGGATTCACACAAAATGTTGTGCTAAATAGCTTATCTCAAGAACTAGATGCTACAAGCAGGTCCTCGCCCTTGAAACCAAACTATTGTTTTCCCACAGAGAACACATTTTTCATTCTCAAAGGCTTTGTGGAAGCAGCACAGAGTGTCACACATTTGTAGGATTTTGACCCTCAGTCCAATCGTTACTTTTTTTAAACAGACTGTGTCTATATGATTTACCAAGGTACTGAAATTGCTGCAGCTTTCAGAAAGCAAGGCAAAGTCAGACATACATCCCGAGAAAATATTCATGCTCTGTCACTCATTGCATTTCTGTAACAGATTGGTAACAGCAATGTTTCTCCATTCAGATACTGGTTTATTCAAAATGGCAGTGGAGACTTCTGTTAATCTCTGCTAAGGAAATCACAGGAAAAGTTACGAAGGCATACCTATTTGTAACTTAAGTTAAAGTGGAGAAATATACACAATGTTTCTGCTCATTGCCTTTGTAAAAATAATTGATGGATACACCTATAATAAAGAAATCCAGGCATGCATTGAATTTCTTTTCTTACCAGTATGTCTTTTTTGAATTATAAATCACTTTAGTGGAGGGAGGAAAAAATTGCCCAAATGCTGCATGCTGGCTGCTTATAGAATTAACTTCTTGTTTTCTTGTTTCTTTCCTAATGGTTTTACTAATGAAATTAATTGGGTTCAATTTCATTAGGCAAAAATTGCAAACATAAAATTTACATTTAACATGTTTTCCACCAGAAAAGAACCTCTTGGAAACAGAATAGATACGAACAGAAGAAATGCATCATTTAACTAATTTATCAGCCTGATAGTTCTGTTCAATTTCCAGCTGTAATCTCATAAAGTTTAGCTGCAAATGCAATTTTCATCCAATTAGTATTCCTTCCTAATCCAGTTGGTAGAAGTGTATGGTCAGTGCCCATGTTTTTATGCTTGATTTCTCCTGCAGTTGCACCAATGTAAATCAATAACTGATGAAGATATTTTGGTGTCTGAGAGATCAGAGTCTGGCAGCCAGCATCACAAAAGAGCACAAAAGCTTCAACACGGCGTCATACCAACCTTGGGACCAACCGTTCCGCTTCCCCGTGGCCCCGGGGGCCCAGGATAGCCCCTCATTCCACGGTCTCCCTGAAAATAGTCACAGAAATGTCAGTAATTTATCACCTATTAACGGTTACATCTTTCATCCACTTATGAACTCAGTCAAACTACTGAGTTTAAAAAACAAAACAAACGTTACATCCATAAACAATTGCTTTATAGATAGATATAAAAAAAGCCCAAAATGCAGGCACTATTTAAGCTCTAGGTGAAGAACATTATTCCCCAAGCAAAGGTCCACGTGATCAAAATCACCAACAGAGTTTGGACTCTAATTTGCAAACTTATCAGCTACAGAAGAAAAAGAAAAGCAAACTCATTTGGAAACACCACCATTTTCCCATCACGTGATGCAGGGGCTTACCAGGATGGACGGGGAGCTTACTAGTGGGACACAACAGTGATGATGCCCTTTACGGACTGTGCTTGTTCTGAAACTAGAGACATTTAATTTCAGGAACTGTCAAACTAATGTGTTTGTGAAAACTAAATGAATTGTAATAGCATTGATATAGAAGAACAAAAAGAACAGCCCTTTCTTTGTTTTCTTAAAAAGCCTTAATGCATATATGTTTAACCTGATTTCTTAAGGAAATGAGGCTTAAGTGATACTCTGCCTGTGTTTCTGCTTGTCTGTGTTCGTCCTCTTTTTTCTCCCAGTATATTTTGAACTCATCAGTTGATTTCAGCCAAATTCATCAGAAATGTAGAGGCCTTGAGCATATTCACTTTCGACAGTTTTGGTGATAATTGGAAGCTGGGTAAAGGAGAGAGATTCAATTTATGCTTTTAGTGGGGTAAGAAAACCCGAGGGGGTTCACCCCTGAGCTGGCAGGCAGAGAGAAGGCAGCAGCTGGCTGGGACAGGGGAATGCAGGTAAGGCTGAGCCCAGTCCTGCTCCTCCTGCTGCAGCCAAGCCCAGCGAAGGAGATGGGGGTCAGGGGACATTACTGGTAGGGGGAAGGCACAGGGACGTGAGAGGCAGTTTTGTTTTCCTCAGTCCATAATTGTACAAATGAGGGAAAAGGCACACACATGCAGCACATGATCACTAGAAAACTCCCACTGGTTTGAAAAGAAGAAAGAAATCTGTAACTGGTGAGTTATAGATGCAGAAAATTCTGAATCAGGTTTAGTAAATGTCCCTAAACTTATGCCTGTGCAGGCAAGTGCAAAAGAAAGAAATGTTCTGATAAGCTATTGATCATTCAATATATTAACAACAGAGCCAAGAAGAAATTGTGTTTCTTGACAAAATAAAAAAAATTCATTACAAAACCTCTTCATAGTACTTGTTTTTGCACTCGGAAAAGCTCTAGAAACGGCTGTGCCTGCAGAGGGAGCATTCTAACTAGGAGAGAGGCGCAAGGATGAATCACACAAATCACAGATGACACTTGAGTTGTGGTACGTGAAAAGAAACAACATATCAAACTGATTAAAAAGGAAGGAACAAAAGTTTAGAATCTTTTACTGATTTCCTTTACTTTCCTGGAGGAACATATGCAGTCATTGTAACGACTGTTTTTAGGTGAAATGCCTAAGGTTCAATCTCTAGCGAGAGATCACTCCCATGGCTATGATATGGCTATATATGGCTATGATACTCTCATGCTATGTCCCGACATATATGCTATTTATGTAAATATATTAGGGCACAAACTATGCTCAGGTTTGATGGATTTGGAGAGGTGGGAACTCTGAATTCAAAGGCTAACTAAGGCTTAGATTGAGCTTATAATGCTTTCCTTCTTGATGTAACATTTGGCTTCTGAATTTATTTTCAATTCCTCTTTCTTCCAAAGCACTGGGGACTGGCCAGTTGGAGTCAGGACATAGGTACAGTACATGGATGCTCTTAACTTCAAATTTATGTGTCAAGCTGATTGGGTTGAACTGATTGCCATGTTCAGTTGGGAGGAAATTTCTCCCTCAGATTTGATCAGAGAGGGCAGTTTGTTGTTTTCATCTAGTCTGGTTTGGAAAAGGGAACTAAAGAGACAGCCACTCTCTTTAGTAGTGATCTTCTTCTTTAGAGGATCTGAGGCTTTTATATCACACATTCCCTGCTAATGCAGAGCCAAGATATTGGCAATGCCCTTGAACTTTTTGCCTTTTTTTTTTTTTTTCCAAATTCTAGATATAAACTCTTAAAAATTACAATCTTAAGTACTTAAAGATTTTAGCACTTAAGTCTGGTACATGGTGCTGGCAAATGCCCCTCTGCAGTGGGATGAATGGTAGATATTCCTGATCTTTCAAAACATGCCCGGTTTCTCAATTCCCCCTGTAATGCACTTTCTTACGATTAGCTTGAGATTGTCATATTACTAGGAAATACTGAGAGTCTAGGCAAATGTAGTCATCCTCCTATTTAGTACCATCTATTATCAAAGGAATAATTATTCGTCCTCAATGTCCCTGCAAACCATAATACAACCTTAAGCTGTTTGTAGGAGAACTCTTCATGAGCAGAAGTTGCGCAGAGCAGCCAAACCTTTCCCTGTGCCAGCCTCCCTCTGAAACTGCCAGAGGGGCCAGAGCTAAGAGGTGGATATACAGATAAGACTTTGCATTATAGGTTTTTTTTAGGAGATCCTGGGCTGCTGTGGCCTGTGAAATAGCCTGTAAGCTGCTGTGATGGAAGCTGAATGGAAGGTTACCAAACAAGTAAATGATGCCTTATGTTCCAGTATCCAATATACCTACAACCTGCTCTCAGACCAGCCTGACCAAAAAGAGCGTAAGGGTGACTTGAAGTTATCTGCCTCTTCCTCCCATGGGTAACACATTCTTACACAGGGTCGTTGCAGGTGAAGGATCGAATTTTAGCCTCACATGCTTAGTTAATACCAGATGTCTCACTGAAAAGCTCTTTTGTAGAGCTTTACAGTAATCCTCAAAGTTTCTGCATTTCTTGGCTTAGAGAAAAAGACTTTTATTTTGCTTTATGAGTTGCGAAGTGGAGCAGTTCTTTTTTCTAAGGTGTGACACTAAAACGTCCTCCAGGGAATTCATTTCAAGAAGGATTAGTACTGTTCTTTGATGAGGTCTAATTTATTTCCTGTATTGTGCTTGTAGACAAGCTCGTCACCATCAGCAAAATGGTGAAAAACACTAGAAAAACACCACTGAAACAAGAAATAAAAAGCTGAGTCAAGACAGTGTAAAGTATGGGATTCCAATGTCTATTCTGTACCATTTGTTCAAGAAAATTCATTAAATGACCTAATGGTAACCTGAAGAATAAATCTTGGCTTCCAAATATATACACCTCATTTACTGTGAAGCATGTATATTTGATACTGAAACATACAACAGACACTGCAATACTCTCCTTAGTGAGAGCTAGTGGATATAATGGTATTTGTAAGAAGAACGTATTAAAAAAAAGACATTGCATCTCTACTTTCCACATTTTAGTTCAAATAGACAGGGTCCAAGCTGCAAAAGTTATTTATATTGCAACTGGATCCAGCCCAAATGTTCATGCACTAGGGACTACGCCAGGGGTTTTAATAATCCTTCTGCTATCCAGTTACTGAGAATGAAGCTTGCTTTACTTCTAGTGCTGGGCTCTTGCTCTTGAATGTCTGTAACCCACCTCCTAGTTGGCAACACTGCCTTTAAATCAATTTTTTATTATATTCTGACATTATGTGCTTCTGTTTTAATGCTACAGAAAATAGGGTGCTGCCAGGATTGAATGCATCCCACATGTTCCAATTTTGTTTTCATGTGAATTTGACCTCTGATACATAAAATTCCTATCTAGCATTGTGCACATATGTAAGCCATTTCTGAAAGTGGGGAGAACAGAGCTCTAATTCAGCTGAGTGGAACATTCCTATATAATGATACTCAAAGGAATTTCAAATTAACTAGTGTGTAAATTTATGAGTCTCTTTTATCAAATAAATGTTCTTTTTTATATGCAGAGATTGTTGCTGTTCTTTTTATATTAATTTTTTTATGTGGAAGAGATGAGAGGTAGCCAGTGCACTTACATTTTATTTGAAAAAACAGAAGATTGTCCATTTTATGAACTACGTTCTGGGGGAATTCTTGCAATTCAAGTGAATTGTTTTTCCTTGTGGCACCTTTGCTACCAGGAAGTTATGAAGAGACTAAGCATTCAAAACTTTGTATAAGCAAACAGGAGCAAAAAATCAGGGATGAAGAAGAGATGTTTATATACTTCGCTTCTTTTTTTCCAGTGTACTCTACACCATGTCTAGTGTGGATGCACAGAACTACATGACAGATGTGACTATCTATTCGGATAATGCATGCTTTGGTGCAGCAGTCACACACCGCAAAAGCTACAGCTACTCACCATTTATAGAAGCAATATGCATTTTCCCCCATAAGATTAACGCACCAATCTAGGTGCACCATAAAAAAGAAACTTATCTTTTTTAAAGTAAAAAATACAAATTAAATTTTTATCAGATGCTTTTAACTCTTCATTTTTTAAAAATTTTCTGACAGAGACTGTTAGATAAGCACTACTCTGAGCAGCCAGATTTGATGGGCAATATCACACTGCAACACAATCAAACTGTAGATCCATGCAAAACTTTTCATACAAAATTTGACATGAGCATGATTTGCCCTAATTGTGTTGTGTTACTTGCAAAGACAGCTACTCCACAGGGTTCCTTGTAATACAACTCCTCCTAGAACAAGATGCCACTTCTCCATAACCCATGAATATGGTGCATTCTCAAGCTACCCCACGACTGGTTATTATGAGTAGAAACTTCTGCTTGATAGGCAGCTTCTTAAACCTACGTGTACATCAACAAATAGTGCTACAGGCCCAACAGCAGTGAATTTGAAGCCTGATGTTTACACTGTATGCAATGTGAGGAGACCTGCCTGGTCTGCTCCTGTGGACTGATCACCAGCTGGGGGGTAGAAGTACATTAAGAGCACCTCCAGATTAGATCATCTAGTTTAGCTTCATCTGAAGGAAATCCATTTCCTGGGTTGTGGGACTGCTCAGACCTCTTTTTGGTCTGGAACACAAAGCATAGTAAATGGGTCCACTGGGAGATTCATTTCAATGGCACATTTCTGATCTAGCCTAAAACATCCATGCAGATCACCCGAGAAGACTCTGAGTTTGTACTGAACTAGACTGACTGTGCATGCTGAGGTCCTTGCTCCTGTATCACACCCAGCTCCCACAACCACAGGAGGCCCTGTTTTATTAATCTGAAAACACAGCTTTCTTTGCATCCGTGTTTTTCAACAACTTGGTTCTTAGAATCAAGCTACCTAATTCTGACAACTTTTGTGACAATGGAGATGACTTGATGGAAATGAGGAAGATACTTTCAATTTACATGACAACTCTGATTTGACCTTAAATTGTCAGAAAACACATGAGAATAGTGATGACAATTTATCAGTCTGCCTTTGCCTAATCTTTTCCTGGCTTCTTTATAGATAATGAGTTAGGATAAGAGTTTCTATTACTACATATTCCATTATACTATTTCTTGTTGTAATTAAATACTATTAAAATATAAGAGCCTCACCTCTTGGTCACAGCTATTTCATTTTTGCTCAGTCAAATTCAGGTTGAAGTAATGGGCCTATTGCCAAATTTATTATTAATTGGTAATGTTCAACTAACACAACACAGGTCATATTCATCCACAAAAAGATACTACCAATAAACCTCCTTTAGTAGTACCATGAATATACTTCAGCCCACAGATCTGGAGGGATGGTAATACTTCTTATGCTGTTCGTGGATGGAGAAGCTACTGAGAAGTAAGGATCTGATGTCTTTATAAAAGCATATGAACAACTCACTTCAACTGGCAATGATTTAGATCACTCAGACCTGGAAGTGAAAACTCTAAGTACTATAATAGCTAATCTATGATTTAATTAAACATGTATGTTACTATATCACAAGACTTACAGTGGTTTAAGAATAACTGTGATAAAAAGACTACATCCCATGTTCTCCACTGCAAAAACTGGATATATTTTCTTTTACTTCACAGCTTTTACTTCCTCCCCTCTAATGCATTTTATGATACCACATTGTACTTCCATCATTCATGATCTGGGTTGGATCTTTCCTAGTAGTTATACAGCTGAAGAATTGCTTCTCCTAGCAATTAGGTGAATTCATGATTATAAGAACAAAAGGGACTTGTGACCCACTTTTTGATCTCTCGTATAAGCCAGGCACTATGATTTTCCTAAATGCATTTCTGTATACCTTGTATGTTTGTAATACTTTTCAGAAACAAAACCACAAACGCAGCTTTTAAAAATTCCAGTCATGAGAAATTTCACTGCAATTATTCTAGTGGTTTCCTTTCACTTAAAAAAAAAAAAAATCTTAAAAAAATTTCTTAATATTAAACCCCTATATTCCCACTGAAATCCTGACATATATTTCTGTGGTTTGTAATCTTTCAACCACGGCATCACAGTGTGAGATCATCTTATTTGATTACCTGACATGACCTTCCAATTCCTTTTCTTTGGGAAACGCTACTTTCCAGAATTATGCATTCAGGAAGCAAGGGGGAATTCCAGACATAATGATGCCCCTAGACATTCTGTAGTCAAAAGTTACATTTTTATCAATATCTGCCTTGATAATTTCATACAAGAT
Source organism: Fulmarus glacialis (assembly GCF_000690835.1). Taxonomy (NCBI): domain Eukaryota; kingdom Metazoa; phylum Chordata; class Aves; order Procellariiformes; family Procellariidae; genus Fulmarus; species Fulmarus glacialis. The sequence continues at coordinate 9,032 of NW_009210902.1, forward strand.
TCTAGGGTTTTAATGAAATGTTCTTCTGTAGTACCAAGAAAAATGTCTTACAAGACTGTATTATATCAAGTCTGATCTCTCTATTTGGAAAAGATATAAATCTCATGTAAAAAAATCTAATTAGTTTAGCCGTATGTATTGTCTGTAAGTTTATATTGAATAACATAATTGAAATTACTTTTAGTTCTTTAGTAGCTTATGTCATGGGCCAGACCTTGCATTACTTTATGTGAAATGTCTTGTATTGATAAGCGGTAATTCAGAATAGGAGCACAACGGCAGGTTTCCCAGATCCCATTGTTAGGCCATTCTACGGTCATTCTAAGGTCAGGTCATTCTAAGGATGAATGTTCCTTCAGTTTTTCTTTTATTGTGGATATGTTTTTAAAAGGTTATTGTTATTGTTTATTTTAAATGGGAATTCTCATGTTCTGGGAACTGAAGTTGAAAGTTCCTTCTGTTTGGGAAAAAACTTGTTTGGGCGATATTTATTTTGCTTTCTCCTGCAACAAGCTGCCTGTTTCCTATTTCACATATGTAATGAGAAAATCATTAATAAAGCCACTCTGTGGGATATTTTAAAGCAATTTTTTGTATGATTTTAGTCTTAAGTCTCTTTTTTCCAACTTTTTATAACATAGTAGTTACAACGCGACTTTTTAGGTGAATTACATACTGCTTAGAAATTTATAACACTTTAGCTATTCTGTGTTTTATGAAAAACACTTGGAAATGTTTCAGTGTTGTATTTCTAATCCCTTTATCAGTTTTGTTTTGGTTTGGTTTGGTTTTTTTGCTGCCGAGTTTTGCCTCTAAACTAATATTAATTTTAGATGAAGGTTTATAGTCTTCTCTTAGGAATACATTTCTAGGAACTTCAAAAATATCTTACTAATTCCACATAACCAACATTTCCCCTGACTCCTTTGGGGCCTCATCCCTTGCACTTCTGTAGGAGAAAGGAAGTGCATAATTATTAGGCAATACTCTGCCTGTGTTGGATTCTGACTTCCACATGGAAACTCCAGCATCTAGAAACACCCTGGGTCTTTGGATGTATGGAAAACCTGCAGATTTGCATCAAATCTTGGGATAAAGCAAGCACTGGTTTGTATGGCAGAAAAGTCTGTCGCAAGCTTTTCTTCTAACTGAAATGGAAAGTGGGAGATGAGATCGCAGTATTTTGTCATATATATGCCATTCTAATCTAATGCATTTTTCAGAAGATGTTTGTCTACCTTGTCTACTAGTCAGATGCATGTACTACCATTGTACAAGTACCTTTGGTCCAGCATCTCCTACACCTTTTGGGCCTGCTGGTCCTGGGGGGCCTGCTGGTCCTGGAGGGCCCTGGTACACCAGAGGAATAAAGCATGTCAGTAGTTGTCCTAAAGGAATAGTACTTGTGTTCTTCAACAAAGAAGAGAATTTCAGTAATAGTTACTAATCTCTTTGGTTTTGCTCTATTTTGTCAAATTCTTCGCATTTCCAATGTATATTGAGCAACAGTCATCCTCAGTCCCAGGTGGAAACCAGAAAAGACTACCAGAGTAGTGGAAAAGAAGTCCAGCTCTTGACTTAAGAACATCAGAGTTGTTCTCAGCTCAGAGAAACCAGTGAGAAAGCAGACATTGCTCCATGATTCGTACACTGCAGACATTACACATCTGGGATACCAGAGCTAACCCATCTAAATTTGGGGGGTGGGTAACCCTAGCATATTTTGGTGTATTTGTGTTCGATAGTCTGTTCTCCTGAACTCCCCACTTCATCTGTCACAGCCCCTTCAGCTGCCCTTCATACTGTTGGAGACACCCCCGCCTCCCTTTCAGCATTCATAGGGCAGATGTCTTTGCCCCATCATGCTACAGAGACTTAGCTACGTAAATCTTGTCCATGTCTGCCAGTGGCTTACGAAGTTGGTCTTTCCAGGTCATGGGGCATGGAAAGGTGGCCTGAGAAGGGGAAAGATGCATGCTACAGCACAATAGAACCTTCACACATTTAAAGGACGTGTACTCATGTGGCAGGGAGAAACACAATCAGCTTTTACTGAAGCCTGAGATCGAGTTGCAGAGAAGCATGACTCTTATGGCAGTTGCAGATGGGAATCCTAGAATACACATGACTTCAGGAATACTACTGCAGAGCAAAGCTCTTTTTTTTTTATTGTCTAGTCACTAATAGAAATGCAGGAAGTGCATACAAACTTAAGTTTGTCATCCTGTGACTGCGCGGACTACAACCAGCATTTGTATAGTTTTTTTAATCAATGGTTACCAAACCAGGCTTCTCTTGAATTCTTTGATTAATTAGAAGTGAAAAATTTTCAGCTTCTCACTGTCCTCTTTGATTCTGTATCTACCAATACTTCTTTTTCATATAGTTTAAACAGATATCTTAACTTGTAAAGCTTAAAACTTCAGTTCCTAAGAGGCATTTTAAGGCCTACTAAAAGTTTGTCAGTCATCTATTTGCATCACTGCTTTCTTCACGTCTGCCTTTGCATTTGCTTTTCATTTTTATTTGGGACGACAGTAGGGTTTTTTCATTTGTTTGCATGTCCTCTGTTTAATGGGTCTCGGCCCGTTACTGGCACTCCTTGACCCTCCAAGGAGTTTTGAGCTGGTCTGCTGTCCCTATGTGCTGTGAAGTGTGTCAGGTACATGGCCTTACACCAGGAATTCTGAGAGAATGCCCTCTGAACTAATTCTGATACCAAAGGATCTTCCCAGGATCAGTTTAATGCTAGGAAATTGGAGCTGAGCCGTGACTTATTTGGAAGCACTCAGGTCCCACCTCAGTGTATTTGGGAGTGCCTTTGTGGTTGTAGTTTGAAATAAAGCTGGATTACAGACGTAAAGAAAATAGTGCTAATGGAAGTTTGACATATGGTGGTTGAAGGATGGCAAAAGTATTTTAACCTTCTAGTGAAAGGTTGGTCAAACATGTCTATGTGGCTTTGGATGACAGAAATTTAGGATGATATGCCCTTGTAATAGAATGTGCCAGCTGGAATACTCAGGCATTAACCCTTTCTGGAGCTAACCATCAGAAAAGCAAGGGGGGAGAAAATCTTCAAAAAAGAGGATTTAACCCCCTGGTATGAAAAGCAGCTGAAAAACCAAGGAATTGAAGGCTGCCAGATTTGGCCAAGCAGATGTTATGAGAGATCTTGAACAAAGAACAGTAAAGAAAAAGGAGGGAGGAAAAGAGGGAAGGAAAAGAATTCAAAGCAGTGATTATATTAAACATGTATGAGCAGTTGTGAAGATTTTTATGGAATTACACGGTATCCCTTTCATAATGCTGAAATGAGAACAGTTTATATCTGGTTCTCACTGCCTGTAGAACTGGCACTGTATCTTGTACAGGAAAGGACTTCAAAATATAGATGAAATATTTAAATTAGCTAAAGGATGAAAGAGAAGATTAATTGCACTTAGTTAAGTAACTAAATATTGAGTTATCACACAGTAATTCATTTTTTTGTAGAACACAAAGTACAGAATTAAAATTGTACTTACAGCTTCACCTTTGTGGCCATCACCTTTTGCTCCACGGGGTCCAGGCAGTCCAGGTAGTCCCCGGTTACCCTAAATACAAAATAGTAAGTCAGGTATCGTGTCAGTAATTGGATCATCAAGATGTAACAAATATTAACAAATACGTAAGGAAACTATTTAATATCCTTTTGGAAATACAGAATAGCAGTTACCAGCTCTTGCAATTTGTTTGCTTTTTTATTGTTGCTTCAGTTGATCAAATTAAGATTTCAGAAGAACAGGAGTTCTCATTAGGAAATTATTAATTTCTAGATTTGTAGTTGCAGAGAGAGATCTTCAGAATATTGACTTTATCTTCAGCAAATACGAAGTTAAATTTATTTTTAAAAAGTTAAACTTTTATGACTTTGGGGGCAAGTCCTGACATTTGAACAATGAATTTAACAATACTGAAACATAATATGCCAGCCTTAAGTTATCATATGTTGCACATATTGCGCTTCCAGGTAATCACATTGGTTCTCTCATACAGTAAAGGAAAACTGCATTCTACAAGGGAAAGAAGTAAAAGAAAGAAATACAACCGGTTATAAGAAATATATAATTTCTCTTAGTTTAGCCTAAAATGCTCTGTATCATCAGGAGACAATCACTCCTTCTGTTGACTCTTCCACTGACTCCCACTAAATCTGGGCATTTGCAAAACCTCAATGCTTCCTTTCACGACCAGAAGAGAAGCAAATAGCAATCTTTTCCTCTTCCCTCATTCCAGTAATCGTTTTCCTGACATTTAATGAGAAAATTAACTGAGCTTGCAATAATCTGTTCTTCACAGAACCAAGAAAGAAAACGTATTACTTTGAGGTATCCCTCAAGATACGCCGGCAGTCTGTACTGTAGATGTTCACGTGACAGCACTGCGAATCAGAAATCCTTATTGATATTTGTAGGTCACACACTCCTAAGCATGGTATGTATATGGCCATACAGGGAGAAGTGTACACCCTTCACTCAGTCCCACGGAACCAAGAAATGTAAATGGACTCTCCTGTAGAGTTTTGGAGGGTCAGTTGTTAATATACATACAGATAACATATACTGAAGAATAATTACATACAAATAGCAAATATTTCCCTGTCTATTCCAGTAAAAATAAATAGCTAGAAAAAAGAAACTACAAATGAAAACTGCTGTTTCATCAGTGCATTGTGCCTGGAAATTTCTGCAATAACATAATGCTTCAAGAAACCACGAATGGAGTCCTGATAGCAGCTCAGACCTCAGTGGCTGGTCTGTCTGAATACAGTGTCCATGACTGGAGAACAAACTGACTCATATTCTAGTTAGATATCCGACAAAAACAGACTTCGGGTCCAAATTGCCTGTCCCATGAACGTCTCTACCATAGACACAAGCAATCAGATCTTCTTAATCAATTTAGCCCTGTCAAGGAAAAATGGAAGAGCTGCTTTGGCTCTCCTAAAGATATACATCACCGGTTTAGGTTAGGAAGTAAATGAAGGAAGAAAGACAAAGTAGACTCAATGTTCTGGTTAAGATGAAACCCTGAAACCACTTTAAGATGGAATTTGGGATAGGGATGCAAGCATGCCTTATGCTTAAAGAAAATTGTACATGGTGGGTCACTCCTGTACGAATCTCTCCTGTTCTCCAGTCCAAAGGGCTAGTTTCACTGGAAGACTTTAAACACAACCTGACCACCAGATTCAAACTGCATCAGCCCTGTGAGATGTTTCTTCATGTTTCCTAATTTTCAAATGATGGAATTCTGATCCAGTTCTGTGAAAATTTAACCAGTGAGTGTGCTTCTAGTTCATAAATAGCATTATAACGGAAAGCCAATTTTACCTCTTCCTCACTCTTAATATCCGTAGTTCTTAAATTGTGGATAAAATGAGAAATGTTTTAGGGATGTTTAATAACTTTTTTTTTGACAAGAAAGGAAACCATGGATCATGAGTTCATCTCTATTTTTACTTCTAATTCCACTACAGTAAAAAACGGCCAAACAGATGTTTTCATTTAATCTTAGCAGACCATTGTAAATACCAAATACATGTTAACACATTCTCTTCTGTAAGAATTGGGATTTTGTCAAGTGGCTGGTTTTGCCATTAGTAACACAGTAATAAATCTACTTAAGTCAAATCTACGGCCAAATCTGCTATAAGAAACAGTTCTCTAGTCCAGATTATTTAGTTTTATTTTTTTAATAGCTGCATTGAAAATACTCAAGAAATGGTCCAGGAGCAATTCTGTGATTACTGCTTCCCACAGTTTTGTGGGGTCTGGAAAAGACAATCACAGTGACTCACTCTAAGTCAGTGCACTGGCAACAAGGCAAGTGCCATTGATGTCACAGATGGCATGCTGAATTAATTAATCTATTTTGCCAACCTTTCCAGGGCAGGTTTTAAAGTAATTTTCTGAAGCAATAATATAGACATAGTTGCTTCTACACTTTTTCAAAGAAAAAAAAAAAAAGAGAAACAGAATATAAACATAAATCTTGTGTCCATGTTCATTGTTAAGGGAAAAAAAAAACCCTGCCATAATCAAAACCTAAATGATTAAGTATATGACTGGACAATTAAGTCATGGTCATTGCTTCTTTTTATAAGAAAAACAGAGTGAAGGAGCATTCCAGATTATAGACAAAGTAAATAAATTTAGAGTTTTGAAAATTCAAAAATACAAGCTACTGAATGCATGTGGATCAATGTGCTATCCAGCTTCCTCTGATAGGTGTCCTGGTAAAAGTCTGTCAAGCCAGGAGTAAAGCATTATTGGTATTCCTAAAATGTTATCACAAGAAAGTTATTGCATTAAGTTGCTTTATTTTGAACTACATTGTGTTAGGCACATATAAACTAATCGTTCTCTGAATTTGGGTCTATCATCAACTATATTCCCAAGAAGTGAAACAGTGGAACCGAGTGGGACATTTTATGTGCAGACATGGTAAATGTGAAAAAAAAAAAAAAAGATTTACTAAGCAGGTTCCTGATTTCAGTCTGGAAAGGAGATCACAAGAATGGTACCTTTCCCAAACACTGAAGGAAGTCTTTCTGAACTATTCCCTTATCACAAGTGGCAGAAGGCACTATATTCCCAGGAAGTGAAACAGTGGAACCGAGTGGGACATTTTATGTGCAGACATGGTAAATGTGAAAAAAAAAAAAAAAGATTTACTAAGCAGGTTCCTGATTTCAGTCTGGAAAGGAGATCACAAGAATGGTACCTTTCCCAAACACTGAAGGAAGTCTTTCTGAACTATTCCCTTATCACAAGTGGCAGAAGGCTTATAGAAAGTTTCAACCCAGATCATGACTGATAGAAGTACAGTATGATATAAAATGCATTAGAGGGGAGGAGGTGAAAGCTGCAAAGTAAAAGGAAATATATCCAGTTTTTGCAGTAGAGGACACGGGATCCATTCTAGGGATTGCGCTTTTCAGTTTGTTCTTAAATAATGTAGAAAGGTGAGTGGCACTGTTTTCTAATGACGCCATATTATTCTGGTTAGTTAAATGAAAGGCAATTCCAAGGAGTTGAGGAAAAATCCTACTTGAGGGTTTGAGTAATTTGGTGATAAAATATCAGACAAAATGCCATGCTGATAACTGTAATGCATTATGCAAGGAGAAAAAACAGTCATAACTTTATGTACCTAACAGTCATCCTGAACTACTATTACCACTTAAGAAACAGGAGAGAGAGAACCATTCTTTGAAAAGGTCACTTCACTGTTCAATAGTGATAAAACCCCATAAATTTCATCCTTTGCAAATTAATCTGTATCCTTTTCCTCTAACTTATTTCCCACTGGCAAGAGGATGGTCTTTAGTCTCACCTTATTCTTTGAGCAGCCTTATGTCAATTCACGTTTACTACAGAGGAGAATTTTTCAGTCTCTCACTTTTGCAAAGACTGCAATCTCTGTGTTACCACTGAAGCCTCAGTTTTATCTCTGGTCTTTCACTTGTGTGTTGATCTTGCCAGTTAACCACTAAAGGCTGGAACAGTGAGTGCAGCAATCCTGCTACAGACTACTGTACTCTTGGTGTTGAAGTTAAAAACGTAAAGGATATAACCAAGTAAATCCTATTCTGTAACCTATATGCAAATAAGTACTTCCAAAAGATCTATTTTTTAACTTCTTTATTTTGCGTCTTGCTTATGTTTTTGAATGTGCAAGGTTGGTAATACTGACACACCGCTGTTAAAATAACTAATACCTCTCAGTTTATACTCAGTAAAGAGCATATTGCCCATACAGAGGTTTAAAAGACTACATGAGATGTAGGTGGAGATGAATTTGAAGAGCTACCTTCCTAATGAAGACTTCCTGAGGGAAGTTTGCAGGGTGGGGTACACTGGACTAGTTATTTAATCTATTTTGTGCTTCTTCTTTGAAAAGATAGCAAGTTTATTTTTAAAAATAGACTTAACCTGGAATGAGCTGGAAGACAGGGACGGCGAGCAG
>NW_009210903.1:0-74326 GCF_000690835.1 Fulmarus glacialis
CTAAATGATTCTATGATTCTATAAAAAAATCTTGTGTATTCAGTATTTTCATGGCATTTTTGTTGGTGGTGGTGGGGTCTTGCACTGATATGCTGCAGGCTTTGTGATCCTGGCAAACAAGCCAATATGGAGATGAGACTGAAGGTAAATCATTCTGGTTTTTATGCTTGCCCCCTTCTTAGTTTGAAATCTTGGTTTTTGGGAGTATTTTTCCTCCAGATAAAAGCCTCATCTGAGATTCAGACGTATTTGGGTTTGAATTCCAGACACTGACTTGGAAAATCTTGCATTGCACATGGAAAAAGTGATACCTGATTCTAATGGTTCGCTGTAGCTTTAGCATGCTCTCATCTAGTGGCAATGCTTTCTTAGCATACTGTGCTAAACAAAGTTCTCTTTATTAATGAGGGCCTGCAAATGATTTGCAAGCCTTGTGGGGTGAAGAAGTCAGAAGTTTGCTTTACACAGTTGCTATCAGAGTTGAATTCTAACATGTTGCAGTATGAAAAACTACTTTTGTACATACGTAGAGGTGGGTGTATGTGTGAGTATAAAGACATCGCTTCCTATACTCTGCGGATATTTCCAAGCAAGACTGCCTTTAAGCCAGACTGCACTTTGTATAAATGTAAGCTATCTACCTTACCACCTTTGTGCTTTTTATCACTCATCTACCCATCTCCTGCCTGCTTGCCTGCTGATTTTCCAGTCTGGTTTCGATCAGGCTTGCAGCCAGTCAGCGTGGACAAAAGAGCTCCGAAACTGATGCATTTGCAGAAAATCACTTAGCAAACTTAATGGCCCCTTAGTTTCCTTGCCCTGTGAGGCTTTCCATTTTTCCATATCCTAACCAGTCAAATGAATAGGATTTTAAAATGTTCTTAGAAATTACTTAAAAATATGAGGAATGAAGGTCATTTAAAATGGAATTTGGAGGATGGGAGAAATCATTAAATGAATACAAGCCTAAATTTTCAGCTACTGAGGCCTTTTTTTCTGTAGTGCAATTTTTGGCAAATCAAATTTTGACTGAAAAATGTAAACAAGAATTGTCAGGACTTCACTCTTTGGATGCTATTTTTCAGGAGCAAAACAGGTTCTGCCAATATCTCTCTCACATTGTTATGGAGATTTGAAGCAACATGTTCAGTTTGGAGTGGGGTGTTTTTTCTTTCCAATGACTATTCCAATAGATCAAAGGAAAAATCTCCCCACAGCATTTGGTTTGGTCCCATTTAAAAGGAAAAATCTGTAAACTTTATTTGTAATTTGTCATTTTGATCAGCCTCTTCCTGACAGAAAAGAATAGCTGTTGGCTCAGGTGTCTAATGCTGAGGCCAAATGAGATTAGGGAAGGTAATATTAGCTTGCATATCCCAGAACAGTTCATGGTTTATGATAACCGTTGAATAAGTAGGGTCAAATCAGTGTTATGCCGCTAGTAATTTGCTAAAGAGCTCCCACAAAAAAACTGTTGTGCTGAGCCTGTGATAAGCCACGTGTCTCAGGGGACAGCATTGCTGATGAGAGAAACTAGAGAAACCTGTCTGTGCCTGAGTTTATACATCAGTCGAATGGAAAAAATAATGCTTATTTATTTCTTTTACAAGTCATCTGTAAGTTTAAGTAGTGGATATCTCTAAATGATTAAATAACAAGAACGCAGAGTCTTTCTATTATTGTGACTCACATCTGATAGTTTTCTTGGCTTGACTGGTGACTTTTCTTCCTGTAACCAGTCATTTTGCTATAGGCATTCTGAACTGTTATATGTAGTAAATCCAGCATCTCTTTGAGTTTCATGTTGTTTGATTATGGAACCAAGTGCCACTTCAAATTGAGCAAAAACATACATTTATTTTCACTGTGGAGAGAACAGTTGCTATTTTGCTGTCCTGTCTTCAGAATGTCTGATGATAGCCGAGGCTCAGCTGTTTACAACAAAGTTCTGCCAAGGCTGTATTACCTATTTCTGGCTCTGCCTGATCTCTTCAATATGGCCTGGAGATTTCTTTGAACTTTAATGCTTCATTACATTTCATTTCTAAGCTGATGGTACTGAGTCATTGATTGCTTTTCATGGATTTGAACTATGTTCCAGTTCAAGACATGACTGGAATTGCTTTCTCACACCTCCTAAATATTGCTCGCTTACAGATCAACTTAACTTCTTCTAGCCTTGAGTTATTAATCTAGGCATGCAAATCCTCTAAACGTGGCTATTATTCTTCTTTTCACCATCCTTGTGTAGGCTCTTATCTGATGACTGCAGGCAGCCAAGAAAGTCTGCAGCACATTTAGAAAACCTTTCCAAAACTACACTCTGATCCTTACTCCCATTGCTACTCATGCGTATGCCCCGTTCACTTTGCTCTTTAAATGGCTTCATAGGTTAGTCCTTCTTATTTTTTCCCCACTACTGTTTGATAAAATGCCTGCTAACATAAAGGGAAGTAACGTTGGGCTCTGTATTCAACAGAAGTATATTCCTTCTTCATTTTTCAGATGACTCCAGCAAGGTGCTAAACTCCTAAAAGCCCTTGTGTTCTGTACCAAGACCCTGCAGACAGCACACTGGAGGATCAGCCATTCCATCTTACAGTTTTGATGTCCTTTCAGTCAGCAGTTTTTGGATCCTGTGTTTAAGTCAAGATTCAAAAAGTCAAGATTTAAGTCTGGAAGGGAAAATAACAGCTCAACATCAATGCAAGTTTTCAGTTGAGGGATTTCACCACTGGCACCTAATCTTACAGATGCTTTTGCTGTTACTGTGCTAAAGCATCCAAGAGACAAGAGGAGAATTATGGAAAGACTACACACTGGTACAACAGTCATAATTGGGGAATAATTTATAACAAATGTATCTAATCAGCATAATCTAATTTTTTTGCTGCAGCACACTAGTGATCTGTTCAGTTCAGTATTTGTCAGCTCACCCCCTCTTCTCATCAGAAATGTACTTTTGTGCTTTATAAAAATAATGAAGAAGTTAAAGAACTCTGTGAGGTAGGAAGATGATCCCTTAAATCTAATTGTGGGTAAGGTTGCTAGTCATATTTTCCAAGATAACAAAGTGCTTGAAGATTCAGATTGCAGATTGAAGATTGCAGAATTGCCGGATGTGCGTAGGCACTTAGCTCCCCAAGATGCAGCTGGGTACAGAGATACAAGCCCATTAAAGAACATGGGCACTATGGCATCTGATACAAGAGTACCCTCAAGCAGAACCCATAGTCCAAACTAGATGCTGAGACTCTTCACAGATTGCACAGAGTTGGGAGCTTCAGGTCAAGAAAATAGTGAAACTCATCAATAAGAAGGCATTCAGGCAGCAGCAAGCGTTAAGTCCTTCCTTTGATGGGTCGTTTTTTTTTTCTACTTTGGATTCATTACAGTGCAGACTCTTGAAGACTGGTGTGCGAGGCCATACTTCTGAAAACCAGAGGAAAATCACTCCTTTCAAAGAGGGGTTATTAATCCAGCAGGTGGATTTCTGGGCACCTGTGAAGCTTTCATATCAGAAGCCTAAGCACTGACAAGCTTTAACACATAAACACCTACTGAGGATTTTGAGAATCTACATTTTCGACTTGAGTGTCTAAGCCAGTCTTTATATGTCTAAGTCCTTTAAGGACCTAAACCTAAGTGGTATTTTTTGAAATTTCTCAAAGCTTTGAAGTTCTTATTAGGTGCTTATGCACACCTTGGGGTAACAAAAAACTTCTGCAATTCTGGGCATAGTTAGCTTGCTCAAACAACTACTGAGTTGGAGTAGGGATGTGAACCAAAGGCCCTCCTGATCTGAGCAGTTACATATGCAGTCTAGTTTTCATGAACGCTAATATGTTAGTATATATGACCTCAAAAATTTGTTCCCACATACGTAAGTGCTGCTAAAACTTCATCACTTTTATGTTTCCAAAGAAACGAGTGTAAAAGGAGTGTGAGATTGACCCATGCACCATTTAAAACTTTATACAGTTATTTACATTAAAAATGTGCAGTATTTGTTCAACTGTAACTGTAAGTGTAGCTTTTAAAGTATCTGAGACCCTGGAGTAGTTATTTATTGTTCTAGGAAATTACTTTTATGAGAGCGGCACAGAAACTAGAGACTTTTGATTCTAAGTCTAGACTAAAGCTCAGCAAAGAGTCCAGAGACAGTGACTTTCTGACTTACTGCCCGATGTGGAGGAACAGCTTCAGTGACAAAAGGGGTTACCTCACATGAGAAAGTTGGCCGGCACCACTGTGAGATCTATTCTCAGAGGCCGTGCACGTGCTGTAATGTCAAGCAAATTTGTCTGAGGGGACTGCTGCCAGATTTCCCGATTTGGTGGCCACTGTGTGCAGTGTCATTTGAAAACTCCTTACCAGAAATGTGGCTTTCATCCCACTTTTCAGGCTTAGCACTCTGAAATTAATGGAATCAAAAAGATGTTACTGATCCACAAACAGACAGTGTCAGTTGTTTCTCCAGTCCTTGAAAGAAATGGGGCAGGACACGATGGTGTAAAAAACCAACAAAGCAAAACAAAACTGAACGTAGAAGACAAGTGGTGATACGGTTTCCTTGTGCAAGAATAATCTACCCCGACAATGCCCGTTTGTGAAGGCGGGTAACAGAAGAACAGCTCTATCAGGGCAGACCAGAAATCTCTCTTTTCCAGTACCCCATCCCTGACAGTGGCCTCCAGTGGAGGAGGAGCACAAGAGCAGGACAACCATGCGATGCTACTGCCCAGCATACCTCCTCTGCCTCCAGTGATCCACAGCTGACTGCCTCTTCCTTTGTACCTCAAAGCCTTCAGTGGACCTTCTAACACAAATTTCTTCAGTTATGCTTTTGAACTCGTACGGCCTTTGGCAGCCATGGTTTGATTTTGAAAGTAAAAGACAAACAACAGAGCAAGTCATGGCTCTCGCCAGTTCTGTGCCTGTTGTGGAGCCGGAACACGCGATCTGTTTAGAGCAGTACCCTTCACTCCTGTTTGATTCGCACGTCCCTACACATTTTCCAGTGGAGCTGCATTTTGCCATATAGCAAATTAATCCTACTGATAATAGGCTTATTGTTCTTAGTTACAGATTGTGTCTTAATTAGCAATAGTCTGTGGATTCCCAGACGTCTACTAACCCCTGGTTTTACTTTCTAATGTCCCTGGGGCCTCTCTTAGAGACCTGATAGAATTTTATCAAAGAGACTTCCTATCATTACATCATTGGACCTTTACATTGAAACTATTCACATTTTGAAAAGACATTCCAGCTATGTAATAAGGTATTAATTACTATTAGCACCATGTAAGATTATTAATTATTCTTGAAAAATTTATTCTATCTTAAATTGCTTTTGTTAAAAATAATGTGACTTTTCAAAGCAAACTTAATTAAGAATACACATGAATTTTCCAAGTCAATCTTCAAGCAGGAAGAATTGAAAAAGTCACTAGATTAATTTAAGGAACCTGTATTTTACCTGTGATCTGTAACACCAAAATAATTGAGTTGTTCCTTTAAGCCTCAGTTTCTATATCCATAAATTTTATTTGGAAAGTATTTTGATATATGAATAAAAAGTCTTATATAAAGACTGAATACTGTTCTGCTACTTAGTTGGCAAAGGCATATTGTATAAGCGTATCAAAATATAGAAATATAAGACTTTCTATGGTAGGCTGAATCACAGCATGAAACTAATTTCTTGAGAAGGCCCCTACCAAATACTTCAGACAGAAATAAATTTCAAATGCAGCAGGCAGAAAAGCCTGCTCAATGCTCCATTGCTGTTTTCTGAAGTACAGAGTATTTTCCTTCTAGTACGTGTCTGGCTATAATAACTGAAACCACCCTATTTCTTGAAGCCTCAGTAGTATCTTAGGACAGTGACTTCCACAGGTTAATCAAGCATTGTGAAGAAGATGTGTTTTTTGTCAAGGGTAAATGTGTTGCCTTCCCATTCATTGCCTTTCTTTACATTCTCGCAATGACAGAGTGGAAAGCTGAAGGCTTCCAATGTACAAAGAGCATTCATTATTTTCTAAACAATTTGTAACAATTACCTACTGGAGTTCTTTTATCTTCATACTTGTTTGCAAAGAGAAGCCAAAACAAATATCCTGAATAGCAGTAATATGTTTGGTTCTCTTCTATAGCTGAGACCTTGTTGTCTGGTTAAGATCTAAGCTCTGTGTAAACGGCCCTGACGGTGGCTGGGGCAAAGGGACTTAAACTTCACATTGTTTACAGGAAAGCACTAAGAGCTGCACCAGAAAGGGTTACTTTTTGGTACTAAATAATCTATATATTGTCCTGGTATTAGCGATTGTTTAATGCTTGATTATCCAAGGTCTGGAAAGGGGAAAGTTATAATCTTTGAGTGGGCCAGCGAGGGGGTGACTGTGCCCTGGTAAGCGAAGGACAGACAGTAAAAATGGAATAAAAGAAAAAATGTACTAAACAAATGACTCAAAATCACATCACTTGTTGGAAAGCCCTCTTCATTTCAACAGGCACATACACGGGCCAGCTAAAACCTTCAGCGGAGGTAAATCAGCACATCCTTCCATTAACATGAATGACCTAATGATGATTTAATCTATCTGAGGATCTGGCCGTGAGCATTCGGCTGCAGGTTAGATCTGGTTTTGTCAGTTCTGCAGCCTAATTTTCCTGCCTGGACAGTTGGAATGATTCTCCTCTAAGCACATAGTGTTGTCTGTGTCATCATTTTGAACCAGCCAGCAAGTTCTGTATGGCACCAAAACTAGTGCTGGAATGAGGTGCAAGCCAGAGATCCCAACTCAGACAAGCAAATGCTTCTGAACTCACGAGCTCATTGTCCAGAGTTTGTGCTAAAGAACAAGCCCAGAACACCTGCCAAAAATCACAAGACACTTGTACAGCTAGCAAGAAAAAAAAAGAAAAGAAGAAAAAAAAGCCTTGGCCAAAATGAAAGCCCAAATCTTAAAACTATGCTGAAAACATTAAATAAAATCGCACCAGCTCCAGGCAAAGAATAAGGATTTTTTTGCTTCTAAAGCAGCTATTTAAAACACACCAACCTCTACAATACTGTCTTCCATTATGATCTCTCTCCTTTTTGGGGCCAAGGAGCTTGAAGAAAAGCATCAAATCGGACAAGTGCAGATGACTCAGGACTGAATGGGTTGCTTCCAAAGTGAAAGCTCAAGGGTATTTCATGACTGTCAATTCTTTTCCTCTTGCACACAGGCCTGGTGAGAACTTACATGAAAGCAAAACCGTTTTCATCTTGGGCTATCTTTTCTCACCTCAAGTATTGTCATTTCAAGCTTATTTAGTTTAAAGCAGCTAGAGGACAGTTGTGAACAGTGTTTTGGGCAAGCAGCAGATGCTGCGGCATCAGGTTGAAGGTGCTGGTAGGGGAAGACCGGGAGCAGTGCCCTGGGTTGGGTCCTCCCTCCGCATGCGGAGTGGGTGAGTTGCACAAGAACAACCTGGATAAAACTGGCTCACGCATTGTAGGTTTTTGTCTTTACAGGTATGGTGACTGGGCAACTTTGGTCTTGCAAAAGGAGGTGCGTTTTGGGTGGAATACGACAGGCGATGGGCACTTGGCCTTTGGTCATGCAACACTAGCTTCAAATTCCCATTGGGCATTATGTAGAGAGTTATAATCCATAAGCCTTCCATTAGGAGGCACTTTGGTATGATACTAAATAGGAAAGCGAGCCTTTCTCCACAGCGGATCCTAGGCACTGTGACACTACAAATTGCAATGCTTAATACAGTGTTTTCGGATATTTAAATGTGTTACTCCCTTTTGACTTACCTATTTTAGTGCAGCCCCTCCCAGCAGTGTCATTGCTGCGTGGTAGCGGAGAGGGGAGAAGCTGTGATTATTCCCTGTAGTTGTGGACACTCTTCCAGGTGAGAGAACTGAGCAGTGAATAATTAAGGACAATTTGTAGCTTCCTGTGTTGTCTAAAAATTTGCAGCAGCCAGTATTTGCTTGCTTCTACATTACCAAATACAGCTTTTTCTAATTCTAAAACCCCTGTTGAACAACCCACAAGTTGAGAAACCACAACTTTGTGCCCCCTGCTCCCACAAGAGAATTCACAGTCTTGACCTAGGCACTACCCCCCTTCACAATACACCAAAAAATACACCACCGCGGAAAAGAAAGATAAGTCAGCTCCAAGGAAAGTGAATATTAGAGCCCTGAAAGAGGCAAGATAAACACTTGTAAAACTCAGAATTAACAGCATTGCATGGTCTTCTGATGGCAAGCACCTAAGTCCTTCAGTAACTCAGGAGTGAGTCGTTCCTTCATTTCAAGTAAGTGTTGGGCTGATACTCTCCTTTTATACAGGAACACCCAGGACTTTTATCCTTGATGGGACTCAGGACACTCCACTGAGGGCTGTGTACTTACTTGTTCAGTCACAGGCTATGTAGTAGTGTGATGGCTCTTTCCATTACAACATGAATGGAATAATTGTAAATTGAAGCTATTACAGACAAAGGTTTAGCAAAGGAATGATTTTCTAGGCTGATCGGTAGGGTATGCACCTCACTGGGATCCATATGGGAACCAAAGCTAGCTGTTTCTAGACTTCATTCCTAGGATGACTTATATGCATTTTTCCAAAGGACTAATTAAGTATTTAAAACTACTACTTAAAACAGGGATTTGGGAATAAGTAGTGGTGTGCATAAGAGAGGAAGTAAAACCTGAGTATTCCACTGCCTTGGCTTTTGTTATCATTCTGTATTATAAAAATGAGTAAGGCAGGAGAAGTGAACCAACTCAGCAGGTTGATGGAGTCAGAATGTAGGAATGCTGCGGAAATGCAGGAATAGAAGATTGTTGTAAACGAACATTTGTGAAATAAATGAGAAAAAAGGTTGTCATGGTAACATCCCAGATCCACAACCAAATCTCATGAAGGACTGTGGTTATTTTTTAGATCCTGGTGGAAGAATTTTGAATTTCTGACACAGGCGTAGAAAAGAAGCAAAATGAATATTTGAACAGTGACAGGATTATGTGTAATGGACAAGAGATGTTGGAGAAGATATAGATAAGCCATGAGGTAATATATGATGTTCCTAAGAAACGTCTTGTGTAAGAAATGAAAAATGTCTTTAGGCACTAAACCTCAAAAATCTGGAAGAGCAAGAGAAGAGCCACCCTAAGCTGAATGGTTGAGGCCTGTCTTGTGAAATTAGCAAATAGTGAAATAGACAAAAGATGTGAAAACTCAAAGAGCCATTGAAAACGTATCACTGGATGTGGAGATAGGTCAGTGAACTAAACACATCTAAAGGCTAACCACGAATGGAGTTGACGCAGCTGGAGTTCATCAAGTAGCACAGAAAAAGCATGAAATTACAAGAAAAAGCACACTGAAACAAAACCAACAATTAGAAGCAAAAGAGAGAAAACTAAGACCTGTATGTTTTTTAGAGAAAGTGTGATATTGGTAAGTGCCTTGCTTTTAGGTCATGTAACTATGGCAACAGAAACTGTGTCAAAGCTCACCAGAAGAGAAAAATGCAGGATGCTGAGGGGAGATACGGTGTTTCAGAAGGTGGGAGCTTACTTGTAACTGACAGGAGCGCAGTGCAAAGCAGCAAAACCAAATGTTTTTTAAAAGAAACCAGGACCAGAGGCAAAGGAAGAAGAGAACACAAAAAGGAGGACACTATGCCTGGGAGAAATCAGTGCTAAGGTATAAAATTTTCCGCAGAGTGCAACAGGCATGTCCAGACTAGAAAAATACTATTTTGCAAGATAGTGTTTACACAAGAAAAACGTGACTGGAACCCTTCAAGCAGAAGAAACAATATAAAGAAGAAGAGATGGTAAACTGTTAGGAGACCATAGTTCAGAAGTCGCTGCTAATTGCCCAAAACACGTACACTACAGTCTACTGATATGGCAATGCCATAGCTTAGGAGCAGGGAGGAGCTGAAAAATTTGTAAATGAAGTTTTATCCAATTAGCTTTACAGCATGAAAAGATGGCAACAGGACAGGAAAATGAGACTTGCAATGTGATAAAATCAGCATGTAATACAATGTGCATAGCAAACATCAATATAGGGCAGTTTCTGCGCAGTGGCTAGCAGAAATGTTAGAGCAAACTACACAAAGTAGGTTTACAAGTCGATCATATTGCCAGAACAGCCAGACAGTAGGAGAGAAGCCTTACCCACTGTCTAAGGATACTGGACTCTTAAGAGAAACCAGGTGTCCAACATATATACAAGCATCATATATACAAGCACTTGAGTAATTATACCCAGACCACTGGGAAGAGGAATTAATCACAAAAATACTTGTAAGTCAACTCGGAGAAGGGAGTTTCTCACCAAAGCCAGATGCACTACTTGCTCTCCAAATGTGATCAAAGCTGACCAGGGCTGTTATGTGGGGCAATGCAGGCAACGGGCAGCAGAGAAAATCCAGACCAACACATCAGACCACCCAGCCTCCTCTCCCCAGCATACACAGCATTCATAGCTAGCTTTGAAGGAAAAGTGGGAAATCCTCACTATAATGCACATATTCAAGCTTTGGGGAATCGGACAAGCTGTCGATACTCCTGCAGCTACCACTAAAGAAAATATTAAAGCTTTTCAGCTGCTAAAATAGTCCAAAAAGTAGGACCCAGAGGAATGTAATTCCAGTGAATTTGTACAGTTTACCTGTGAATGGGAATTCAGTCACATCAGATCATCAACATACACAGACGGGCAAAAGGCCAAGGTGAACAGACAGTTACGATTGCTCTGATTCTGTTAATGAGTGCTGAAGAAAAAAGTATGAGCAGCTTCTCCAGCATGAAGAAGCACTCCGTCCCAAGGCATTAGCAGCAGTCTGATACAGCACATCATGTTAAGACATACATATGGCTTGATGCTTATAGACCAGCACAAGTACACAGTTACAACCAGAAGCCATGCAATTAAAAAAACAATATCAGAACCTACAGCAACCAGCAAGTGAAAGACTCCAGAAACTACACATGGGGCAGGATAGTCTGAGTCACACTATTTTCCTAGCGCAAGCCATGCAATTGTATGGCAAATGACTATAGAATTAGCTAATTATCATTAATATAACATGAATGATATCATATGTATTCCTCTGGAAAGTCTACCCTGAAAATACATGGTAAAAAAAGCACAGACAGGGCGAATGGTGAACCATATGCTCCATTGAGCCTGGTTGGTGAGGTCTGGAAGGAACACGGTGTCTTAAGCCAATGGTAGATTCTCAGACGAGTGCAGCAGGAAAACAGGGAGGAAAAAACCCACAAAAAGTCTTTGTCAGTACAAGAAGGACGCAAACTATATGCCAAAATACTCTTTGGAAGGTATACATGATGTTTTGTGTGATATTGTGGTGTGTACCTTCCAAAACTCCAGCAAACGAAGAACTAGTTAATAAAGTTTATTTTCAACTTCAATACATCCAATTCATAGCTATATAAGATGTAGATTTTGAAATCTACATCTACAGGATAGAATATTAAGTATAATATCCATGACCACCGTAACCCGCTCTCTCAGGTAAATACGACAAAAGAAACGTGCCACAGACGGGTTTCCAACGGGGACTCTTGCCTATGACTGCATGGGGGACTTTGGAAAACTGGACTGTTAGGAAGTGCTGGATGAGAGGGATGTGTGTATGGAAGCACAGGGCCTGGGGGACAGCGATAGTGTTTTGGGCCCAGCGTTGGTGCCAGCTGAGTTGTGTTCACCTTGCTCTGGGCTTGTCCCCTCCAGAGGGGCTGTGTACAAGGGGAGGGCTGCGAAGCAGGGAAGTGGTGCGAATGGGAACAAATGAGGAGTGAATGGAAGAAAGATGGAGAAAGAGTAAGAAGCAGCATATGTGGAAACAGTGTGACAGAGCGAAACGACCTACTGAGCAGAACTTTTGTAGCAAGGGAGAGAATTACAGTTTGGTTGGGGACGGGAGATCAATACGCTGCAGAGCACAGCAAATGGAGCTTACTGATTGCAATGTGGGCAGGTGGCATATAATCATAGCGTATTGCTGGTATGAAACACAAAACGGGTGCTTAGGCGCTTTTTTATCATCTCCACAACCTTGGAGTGCCCGCTGTGGCACTGTGTGCCAAGCCTGCCTTTCCATATGCCGCATGCCTCCGGGTTACCAGCACCCCTGACTACTTGTGTAATTACCATTAAGTGGATCCAGGCTTGCACACAAGCCATGCTGAATCGAATGGAAAAGACTTGAGTTGTGTAATGAGAACTATGGAGCACCAGGCATTTTGAAAAATTATGAGAAAATGAAAGGAGCATCTACTTCCATTTATTTTCTGCTAGTTAAAATCTAACTGTGGAAAAGTTCAGAGAATCTAATCCTGACCCAGAAAAGGGTAAATATAGGAAATAGCTGCTTTGAACCAAGAATAGAGCTTCCTGTGGAATAGGACTTCTACAGCCTGTTTTTGCTTTGTAGGAAAAGAAGTTTGATTCTCTCAGTAACCTTTCTTTCTAGTTATTTAAAAATTAGATACCTTCATAACAAATGTGCATGTTTGTATATGGGCCACTGCCATTCTGCCTTTGAAGAAGGATCCAGGTAGATTAGCTCCTTTGCTGGGTTGTCTAAAAGATGAGTCGTGGAGGTACCATCCAGTATGTTCGATCAGAGAATATTGTGTGGTTTTTTTCTTGTTGCTCTATCTCCTGTCCTTGGTTTCTGATGAAGTGTTATCCTCTCTGCTGCTTTCTCTGGAGATGCTTTCTCCCTAAGCTCTTGAGCCTGGCAAGCTTTATCTGTTAAGATATCTTGCTTGCTCACCACACAGATTTTCCCAGGCTCTCTGCTCTAGTAAAAATATTTGCAGGAAAGCTGACTAGACGTCACTTCTGGCTCCCTTTTACCTTACATGACCTAAATTAGTACCTAGTTATACTCTTCTTAGTGGTACAATGTGGTGAAAGCAATTTATGTGCCATTTTCTAGCATGTTTGGTTTCCATTAGAGAAACTAAGACATACTAAAAGACCTCCAATTTGAGACATATAATTTTACCAGGGAAAAGACCAAGAATCCTTTAAATCACATATGTACATGCAAGCTGTTGCATATGGATGCATTTAAGCTTTTAGAGGGCTAGCCACTTCTTTACAATTCGTGTGTTACTATGGCAACGGCAGTACTTATTCTGGTTCCTTTTGACATTCTTGCTTTGATAGCCGAAAGCATATTGGGGGGGTTGTTGGGTTTTTCCTCTCTATACATCAAGTTTGTTTTGCTAATAGCAATAAAAAATTAAGTATTGAGTCAGATTCTGTTCAGGTTTAGAGAGATGCAAACTTGTTCTCAGCTGAAGGATTGTGTAATGTGATCAGTAGCAAAACTTGACCCGTCTAAACTGTATTGGAAAAAGCCTCTGATGAAGATGAACTTTTACCTTGCAAGCTTCTTGAAATGAGCAGCATCAGAGAGCTAAAAAGAAAAGGTTCTTTGGCTTTTCCACAAAATAGGTTTATCACAGTAAAAGTAGAGCTCAGCCCCACTCTCTGTTCCTTGCAGAATGGAAAATAGTTTATGAAGACTTGATTGAAAATACTGTTTGCTATCATGATTAGATGTTATCATGTTCACTTCTTCATGGATTAGAACTTACGGATGTTCAGAGTTCTAACTAAACAATTTGGGAAACAGCCAGATAATACTTGGCAGAACTCGGTGATTAACCCAGAGAATAACTATTTGCCCCTGAAATGATGTTGATGAAAACAGTTTGGCTATGGTGACTGTAATAAGTTGCCTTTCTGTACTGAGAAGGCTTAGCATTCTGCTAGAGCAAAGAACAGGCTATAGAGAAATACTGTAACTTTTACTTGTGTATATTTTCACTGTTTGTGACAAACAGGTATATGCAGCTATATTACCCTTATAGTTTACATATCTCTAATAATGGTGTAGAAAAAGGCATCTGTAAACTTATCAAAACAACACCTGTGTATGCAATGTAATGTAATTTCAAGGCCTTTTATTGATAACACAGTAACTGTTCACGTTTCTGGCAGAGATTTTAGAGTACATAACACAGTACAGGAAACAGGTGGGACAGTAATTTAATATTCCTAGTGGCATACTTTAATATCAGAAGAGGCTACTGAGAGTCTTCAAGGAAGTCTCTAAACAAGAACCATCTACTGAAATCAGTGTAGTATCTACTGTGTTTTGCATCGAAGGATGTTTTTAAAGACCACTTTAAAAGAGGAAAAACCCACCAGTTTTATTGGGAAATCTGCCTATACAAAGGAAACAATTCACCATCATTGCATTATCTAGGCAGTAACAAGGAAGCATTCCAAGATCCGTGGTAAGTTTATAGAATGGTAGGTAGAACATTTAGCTACGTAATTCAGATTAACACTGATGGGTGTTGAGCGGTGCAGTCACCTACCAACTTATTGGAAAGTGATCTCTAATTCTAAAATTGTATTGACATCTTAAGACAACAAATGGTAAATATTAAACTGATGGATAAGAAGCTGGATGCCAAATTCCTGTTTAAAAACAGCAGGAGCTGTACGTGTGATTCCCTGCTGTAGTAGCAGTGCCATTGTAACAGTGATGACTTCTTAAGAATCTAAGTGATTCATAGGGCAAGATAATGTATGTGTAGGCTATAAGGTATAGCTAGAAAAAACATGAAGGCTTTCAGCCTTTCACATGTGGCTGCGTGGGACAACAACTACTGGTTAAGTCACGTGAACGTGATCTTGTTGGCAACCTGGCAGCCTTGTTTGCCTTCAAAAGGCAACACTAATGCTGCCTTTCAAGGCAATATGCCTCCTTTCCTACCAGATAGTTTCCTTCACCCCCCAGCTTACACCCCCGTGTCTGTTCGTACACTAAAGGAGGCCAGAGTCAGGCTTCATTAAGGATCAGGTCTTTTTTGAAAGAAATACATTGGATTTTTCAGTTGGAAGAGAGTCTCCTTCACTTCCTGTGAGCAGCTACCCAGCTGAAAGATATGGTGGGATTCCTTTTTTATTGCCCTTCATTTCCTTCTGATTCTAATATTTTCCATTTGCTTACTCAAAGCTCTAACCAACCTTCTAACCATCAACCATGAAATATAGCTTCCCAGTCAACACCTCCCATTTAAAGAGGAAATAGGTCTGTCACAAACCCAGTAATAGGAGAACTATTTCTGTGGTCTGTGCCAGTTACTGTCCTTTTTACTTGATAAACACACATTTCTCTTGGTTTTGTCACAGACCCTTGTGTCAAGCTGAGAGCTAAACCAGCCTCACAGTCGCCATCAGGATGGTACCACAGAGCTGCACAAGCCCAGTGATAAATGTGACATTCAAGCATTGCTATTCGTCATCAAAACCAAAAATTCTGTGACCAGTAATTAACCATCAATTGCCAATATTTCTGCTGCTGATAGGCAAAATTGGATATAGTCTAGCTCAGAATCCCAAGTCTGTGTTACTTTTGCCAGATTAACAGGCCTGAAACCCCATCCGCTATTACTTAACCAGTTGAAAAAATGTAGCTGCTTCTGTGAATACATAAAATAATAAATTATTAGAGAGAGTAATACTATTTTACTGGTTGCTCTTTAGGTTTGCGCATAGCTTTAAAAGACAATCAGCAGCTGAACATTATCTCTGTTAAAAGCTTAATATAGAAAAAGTTAGGGCACAGCTCATCAATTTTTTTCAAGCTTTATGGCTCCGTGGTCCAACTAGTCACAATGGATCTGCAATATGTAACACTGGAATATCATAGCAATCTCTCAAGCCTTCTATTATTAAAAATTATTCTATTATTAAACAATAAGTATATGTTTATGTTGCAGAAGAGCTTAAAGAGTTTAAAGGAGTCAGGAGGGACATGGAATGTGCATTATATAGTTCTCAGGGATAACTTCTCTCTCAAAAATTCGGACATTTGCTTAGTAAAGGCACCCCAAAATTAGCAAGTTATCTTGGCTAGTTAATTCTTGACCATGCAAATCACAATATTTTGGTGCTTCCAGTGTCTTCTGCCAAAAGAAGATTGAAAACAATTTGTTCAGTAATGTTGGAGGACTTCATTTCCAGTCTGATCAAAAATTATTAAGGAGAAGGAAAGAATGAAGGAGTGACTTTATGTCTAACAAAATTTTGAAATACATTTAAGTGTATGTGAATTTTTATCCATTTCCATATCTCTGGTGAAGGAGAAGTGGAATAAGGTACTTTACGTTACATGGTTTGTAGTCTTACTCGACAATTAGAGTCCTTCAGTTCTGGCACCCCTTTGGAAACAGGAAACTTTAAATTGATTCAGATCCAGTAGAAGATACTGCACATTCACTTACTTAACCAGAGAAAACAAAAATGAGCTACATGCACTGTATATTGCACCTAATCAGAATAGATGTGAGACGAGAGATGCTGTTCTTATCGATGACTGTCAAGGGCAAATTGAAATTTGAGTACAAGAAGTTTTTAATTCCTAATCCATTTCAGCAGATACTAAAGAAATAAAAGGCAGAAGGGCTGAATGCAAGAACACAGTATAGAAGATGGGAAATGGAAACACTAAGCTTCTAGGCCAGAAAGGGAGAAACTCCGTTTTGTGGCGGCAGTAACCTGGGATCTCATTCAGGAGAGAGGAGAGAGAGAGGTGGGTGGGTGGTTATCAGTGGGATGAGCAGATGAGGTTTGTGGAAAGGGGTGGTGAAATCTGAAGGGAAAGGCTATATCTGAGACAGGAGAGGACAGTGACAATAAGGGGGTGACAATCAAGAGTCTCATGCTTTCTCTGTTCTTCCCTCAGCTCAACACTTCTCTGTTACTCCCCGTAAAAAGGACCCTGACCAACTTTTAGGATTCAGCCCCCCACACCAACAATTCTATAAAGTCTCCAGGGGCAGCTCTCCTGTCTTCCTTCCTACCCAGTGCCCTCACCCTTTTGTGTGATAGTAGCTGTGAAGGAAAGCATGAAGTATGGGGAAATGACAGGAATCCCCAGATAAAGCAGGTTCTCCTGCTGTTGGTGGGGCTAAGGGAAAGGGCAATTGCTGCTACTGCAAATGGATCCACCTTCTTATATGGGGACACAGTAGCAGGTCGTTAGGGCTAGAAGGGTAAGTAGGCTTCGGTGATCCATGGGCTTCTGTGCTAGGCAGTAGTCTACCATACGCATTTCTTGAGTCAACACTGATCACAAGGGAGGGTAACATCCTAGACTTTTCATTTCCATGTCTGCTAAGAAGCTTTTATTGGGGCAATTTGGACTTTCTCCACTTCATTAACATGAGAAATCACCAGACTGCATTTTTAATATCACATGCATTGGCTCAATTGCCAGCCAGGGGCAAAGATACATATCTGGAAGCAAGCTTGTTTCTTCTAGAAAGTAGTCTGTTTCTCAGGCAAACCATATAAGTATATGCACTGTCCACATACAAAATACTATAAGCTAGCCAAAACATCATCAGCTGGGATGTGGTCTGCACACAGACCAATGTACCAAGGGAACTGGATGAATATTAAGATGTCTGTCAAACACCATGTTGTTGAGCCATCTCTGTGACTACCCTCAGTTTATTAAACTGTGAAAGATTGGATTTACCCAAGTAATATCCAAGATATCCTTCCCAAGTGCAGTAATTATAATAGGAGATAACCACCAAAGCCTATAAAAATCTTTGGGAAAGCTCCAATGTGGGCTTGAACTTCCCATCCCTCTCCCTTCCTTTTTTGAAACCTGCTTTGTAAAAAAGCTTGTAATGTAACCTTAAAATAGTAATTGTCTTTTAAAAAAATTTCCATTTGGGATTTCACATTTGAATAACAAGTAATGGGGTGTTTTCCATATTCAGAGTGCAGTTCCCAGCAAGCTAATGCCAAAACACTGAAGCTGATTTGCAAATGGAGCATAGCACTGTGTTCATTAATGCAATTTCTGTATCTTTCCATAAGACTTAGTCGTATCTTCTGCGAATATATTGGCATTAACTCACTCGCTAAGCAAACTGTTCATTGCAGGTAAAAACATACTGTGCAAATGATATAGACAATCTATTGTAAATTATGTTGAATAATCAGGAAAAAAAACAATTAAAACTTTACAGCATAAAATTCCATTACTTTTGCCAGTGTAGGGCAAATCAGCTAAGAAGTCAACAGAGTAGTAACCTCTTGCTGCCTGAGAGGCATTCAAAGCATCTATATAATGTGATCTGCTCTGAGAAGGAGTAGCAGATATATAGGCATTGTAATGAAGTCGTTACCCCACCACAAGGTGGGAAACCTCCAAGGATGGCAGTGAGCCAGGCCCGTATCTCTGCATCACTCACCTCAGTATCGCATGTAGGGTCAACGTGAGCTTTCCCAGAGCTGGCCCATCATCGTGGACTGGCGGGTCCCGAGCAAGGCCACACGGCTGATTCACAGCATGTCTGGAGTAACGTTGACTTTTCTTGCCTTATGTTTGTAGCTACAATTCAGATTTGTCATTCTGTGGCAGAAAGGGGCTTCCTGCTCTAACTCTATATTAAATTGGTAGAATTCCCTTCTGATTTTCAGCAACCTCCCTTAGAAAGGCACATTTGCCAATGCTGCGCTATACCAACCACTTAACGGTACTTCAGAAATGCCTATATGTTCCCTACTGGATGTATAAGGGCATCTTGCCGCATCTCAGCTACCTCTGCGTGGTACCTGCTAGCCGGTGCCCAGCAGCTCCACGGCTAGCGCACGTCAAGGCTGTGCTGTTTATACCGGCTCAGCACCGGCCCTATTTGTCATTTTCGTGGCATTCACAATACGATAATCATTTGCTGCGTCTTTCTTCACCACCAGTTTGTCAACCGGCCTAGGCAGGGCAGGGCTGTGGGGAGCTGGAGACCTGCCCTGCTGTGGCATCGCTGGGGCAGGGGCTGATGCCGCGGGGGCTGATGTGGGGCCCTGGGCCCTGGGCAGGGTGGGGGAGCCCCGGGGACAGGGACAGTGGGGCCTGCAGTGCCCTCTGGGCACGGACAGTCCGGTCCATATGAAGCAGCAGAGATTTCTGAATCCAGCCTGATGCACGCAGTTCAGCAGCATATTTGGGGAGTTTCAGATTTAGATTGACAATAAAGAGCAAATAAAAAAAAAATCAGTTTAAATCTGAGGCAAAGGTTCATTTCCAAAATGACAGCCTCTCTTGCCAGACAGGATATTCTAATGATGTTCTTGTGCTGAACAATATGAAACATCAAACAAGTCGCTTTACAATAACATGGGTGGATCTAACTGTCTCCATATGCACATTTTTAAAGCATCATTGTTCAATTAATACTTCATATGGTAAAAAAAAAGTAACGAAAATATTTCGTCTGGAAGTATGATCAAAGATCAGTTCCTTGCTGCTGAATATTGTGAGAGTATATAATACAGGACATAAGTCAGCTTCTTTTTCCAAATGTCTTCTGGTTTAATACTTTGAAAGTCTTATAGCTTTTGTTGCAAAGACTACATGAAATGACAGGGGAGGGGAAATATATATATGTATATCTCAAATCGTCCTGAAATGCCACAAAGAGGAAGGGAAAAAATAGAAAGTCATATTGCAGGATTGTTCTCAGCTTTAGGAATGAAATGAGCATGATGTGATATTGAATTGTTTATAGGGTTACAAAAAAGTTATTTTAAAGGACAAAGTCCTGGATTTCTTGACTTTCAGTTGTTAAAATTATACCTTCTAGTAACAAGTGAGAATTTCCTATCATCACAGCAATAATAAGCCTGTATATGGGAAACATGAAAATGCATTGTTAACATGAATTTTCAGCTATTTGTATTTCGATGAAGCAATATAGATCAGAATTATGGCAGAAAAACAACTTCTTTCCATGTAGCATTTTTTATTCTATGTCACATTTCACATATACTCAGAGTAACACCCAGCTATGCTAGAGCGTGATAAAGGTTATGGCTATCTGTAATTCCCAGTGATACTTCAGCAGAGACAGTGTTGGCTCTGTGGTCTCCTTCCAAGCGCAACAAAGACCTTGTGGGTTAAAGGCTGCCCTGCGATTCCAGATTTCTGCATTCAATGCTTGGCTCTGTCACCGATGTGATGTGTTACATGGAGCCAATATACTCCATACTTTCTAACCATGAATTGAAAAATAGGATTAATATTTCTTTGTGTCATTGTGGTGAGATACAAAAAAATGAAGAAAATCACCCATTAGGAAAATGAAGAGCAGAGAAACACACTGACAAAACGAAACTGAACTTTGACTGAACCCAAAGATTATGCTTATCTTTAGATGGTTGCAAACACAGATAACCTGCAGCCTTCCTTACAGCTGCAGATCCCTTGGCATGCATCGCTGCCTAGGCAAACACATTTGTTTACCTCGCCTTGCTCACCCATACAGCTACTGGCTGTGCAACCGAGAGGCAGCAACAGCTTGCGCCTCTTACACCTGCCTTTGCTGTTGGGAAAGATCTCTCCTATGCCAATGTAGGACAAAAGTTGAGGGGCTGGAAGGTCAGAGTAGCACATTGGACCTGGACCTACCGTCACCCCACCAATTCACCTTTTGTAAGTAGGGAAAATTGCTAAAGACGTGTCTCCTCAGTGGATTCAGTAAAAGCAGGCATCTCCTTTAACTTAAATGAGTTTCTTTCAGAGAGGGACAAAACCATGTTTGAAATAAAAAAAAGGCCATAGCTTTGCAGTTCCATTTTTTCACTAGAAATCCACACAGAGGGAAAAAATATGGTGGGCTCAACAATGCTGAAATCAACAGAGAAAAATAAAGATGACCTATCCAAAAGTCTTACTATGGTAAAAATGAGTGAGGCAGATTAATGCTAAAAGTAAAAAAAAAACCAAAACCCCGACAAACATAAATCTAACTTGCTTCTTTATGTCAAGGGATAAGCATCTTTTAATATACATATGCACACAGTATATCACTACCTCCTGTCCCACTTGGTGTCTGTCCCTAGGGAAGACTTATGTTTCTCAGAATTTTTGTTTTGTTTTCTGTGGTTTTATAATTTTTAGTTTTGCACTTCTGGGGGTTTCGTTTAATTCCCATTTATTTTGCTTAAGTCACAACTCTGAATTCCTTGCAACAAGAAGAAATGCTTTTTTGATATGTTATCAAAAATGTAATGGGAAAAGTTTTATGTTCTAACCACAAGCACAATGCCAGACTTTTGTCTGCTCTAAACAGACCTGAAGAAACATTTATTTTCTCTTCCTAGCAAGAGTATGAATTCAGCTGCATATCATTTAAGGCAGTAGAGGTCAGGTACCTTGGAAAATACCCATTTCCTGACAGATGCCATATTCAGTACGGAGACTATGATGTGCAATCACGAAGTTCTTTTACTGTGTTCTTTTGAATCCCAGTTCTAGACAACTCTAAACAAGGTCAGGGTGTCTAGAAAGCACGTGTATTCAGGATTTTTTTTTGTAATGTTTCACCTGAAAAAGACTCCTGCATCACAAGGAGAACAATGCCTTTTCGTTTCCCACCTTAGCCTAAGGTCAGCTTGAAGCTGAAGCAGAGAAAAAAAATCATTTGGATATTTTTTTAAACTGAACAATAAGAATACATTTAGTATGTCAAACATTTTCTAAGTAAGTCAACACTTCTCTTGAATATTTCAGTCTAAATTGAAAATTTATCCTGCCCCTCCGAACCTCCTTGGGATGGGCAATTTAGAATACGTGAGGTATGCACTCCTCGACACATTTCATAATGAAGACTCTCTATCTCTATTCTTGGGCCAAGCTTTCTGGTGTACAAATCTGTATTGCACCTGAGTAGACACTTTCCTCCTGCAGACATCTGTCTGCATCTCTTTTGCAGTAAAGCTGGTAGTGTAAATCACATAAATGAATGTCGTGCTTTGATCTGCTTTTCAGCTGTGCATCCTCCACCACATAATGAACAGAAAGTCCATAGGGAGGAGACAGCCAGCAAACTAGGGAAGAAGGAAAAGGCAATACACCGGTGGCATCAGGTTGAAGCAGCCCTTCTAAATGTACCCAGGGAAGGGAGGCAGGTAGCTGAAAATGAAGGACCTGCCATCAGCGTCATGCCAGCCTTTTTCCCCTTTCAGCACTCAGGGCTTACACACTGAACTTTAAAAGTTTGAAAACTTTAACTGTTAAAACATCCCTGAACTCAGCTAAGTATGGAAAGTTGTTCTTTATGTGATGCTAGTCTTTTCATTTCAAAGAAGGAGCAGATAATACAAGTGTAATTTAAGTTTTGCTCTTTTGAAGACTGAATACTAGTTTTTGTATCATCATTGAAAAAAATATCAAGTCTCTGGCAGAAATGGATAAGAGTGGCACCTGGTGTGACTCATGGTGAATAATGACTTTGGATATCTCCCTCTAATGGCGGAGCATGCTTGAGCTTCTCATACACCCTGAACGAATGTAAATACACAGGGTTTATCTGGCAGGTTTTGGTGGTGGCTGCTGCTGTTTTCCACCCCTTTTTCACACATATGGCTTCAGATGAAGAAGACTATGGAAGTCTTTTGCAATACACTATGTAATAATCACAGAAGAAAACGTACAGTTTTCAAAGCAAATATGATCTTAAAGAAAATAAGTTGTTTTGATAAAAAGCAAGTCGCCCCTGTAAGAATGACAGTTTCAAAAAAATAGAAGTAGAATTGTTGTCATCATGGCAAGTTCTTCTTGTGTGCAATGGAGTGGCGGGGAGCATCTGGGCCACCACTTCTGTATGGTCACAGAAGTGACCAGGGCCATTTGATGAGGGACGTGAGTCTTTATTGACGTTAATTTAACTGCTTATTAGAATCAGCCAATACTCTTTTTCTCCTCATGTTATTCTTAACACTTAAAATCAGGATTTGCAGATGGATTTTTTTAGCACTTTTCAAATGAGAATCCTTACATGCCGACAGAGTAGCATGGTCCGTGATGGCCTTTACCAAACATAGCAAAGGAAGCAGAGCAGCCCCATGGCCTGAAAGTTGGTCAAAGCAGCTCTGAAATGAGTTGTCTTCTGGATGAACATTTCTTGCAAATACTTCCTTCGTTACGTTGCTGTGCAACCAACTTTCCAGATGGGGCTTGTCATAGCAGCAAAAATATGTGGCTATGAACTCCAAATGTTGTCTTTCTAGCTCTGCTGCTAGTGAGATGGCAGAGGAGACGGTACATACAAATGATTGAGCCCTGAAGCAACCTACTGTGTTTGAAAAATTTCCCTCCAGCAGAATGAAAATACTGCTTTGCTGTGCATTCTTAATCAATACTAATTGAAATACGATTCTCCAAGGCCAAGCTGGAAGTCACTAGGACCTTTCTTCCTACTGACTAGGAAGAAGTAGCCTGCTAAGGTGGTTTCCAGTGCTGATCTACATCCCCTATTTACTTTAGACAAAAGTATAATGATTATTATAAAATAAAAATAAAGATGTAATCCATCTCTGAAAATATTTTTGATGGTACATCCACTTTGAGTTACAGTAAAGGAGTAACATTTTAAAAAAGTTAAATTTCCTGCATAGTATCTCATGTTATTTATTTTCAAATCTCTTCAGCTATAGCCTGTACTACAGAAGTGAAGGCTTATTTATCTCTATCACTCACATGCACTGGCATGTTTTAGTTCTCAAGAATCCCTCACCAGAGAGGTAAAAAGGAATTTAAACCACTGGAAAAACCAAAACATTTGTTGTGTTACTATGGAGTCTGATTCCTAACAGAAGCAAGGAAAATTGGAGGTGAGACTTTAAATCAGTTCTTTAGCCCTAAGTATATCAAAAGAAATAGGGACAAATTTCAATTTTAATTTGGCACTACTAGCCTTCTGTGGAAGCGATCTTCATTCCTCCACATGCAGTTCGTCCTTTAGGATGAATGTGCTCACAACATCCACTTGATTGAAGCACTGTCTAGAAGTTAATCAAATTGGACTGTGATTTTTGTGTCTGCATTTTGTAGTCTTTCAATTACTTGATAGTTTCTTCTGTTGTCTAATTACCTTAATTTCTTAAGGTAGCATTCAAAAGAGAAAAGTTGAATCTGAGGTTCTTTTGGACCTATCATCACATCGCTACACACATGAAGATTCAACACGAGAACCTGGCACAGAGTCAATGAAGCACTTACAGCACTTCCCTACCTGTGGAGATTTGAGACACATACGGAGCCATATGTACTTTTTTTTTTTTTACTATATAAGACAAAGTCTGCCCATTTTCTTAACATATCGTAACAAAAACTACTGTAGACCTACAGGTCATTTGTATACTAGGATATGAGCCTGTTTAAAGAGATGTTTACATGCAGAACCAATACATACCAGATCGTATGTGAGATGGACTTCAAATGAGTCTTCACCTCATCAAGTGCAGCATATGGCTGATTTACAGCACAAAATAGCAGGTCCCATTTTGTGAAGTATAGCTTTCCAGAGCTTCCACCAACCCTGTTGCTTATGTGCTTTTCTCTGATGACATGGCCCATGAGAAAAAAATGGGGTTTCTTAGTCCGAGTCTTCAGATACTTAGGGGAATGCACCATCTTCATCTCTACAGTAAATAAAAATATGACAATGTATTTAATTTGCAGTAATCAAGGTAAGTTAGTCATTGGCACAACTGTACAAGCAAGGCTAACAAAGCTCTGGAAAGGCTTGTTTGGAAGGCTGTGACATCTCTGAAGACGTGAGAACAGGCTAGATACAGTTCTGCCAGGGATGGTTCAGGAACAGCAGGTCCTGCTGTGGGGCAGAGCATTAGACAGGATGGCCCTGGAGGTTTTTTCCTCTTTTCTAAGACTTTTCATCTCATGCTTCCATAAACTTAATCAGTTTTCTGTATGGCAACAGAAAAGTATCTGAGTTGCTTCTGCTGCATCCTGATTTACTTCATACCACCAGCCTGGAACAGGATACACACAAAAAAATATTGAGATGAAACCTCACAAATTTGTTTTGCTAATCAACTGCTCACCTGGTGTCTCACTTCTACAAAACAGTGCTTCAGGTGCACTTTAAACTACACCTCCATCTTTTTTCTCCCCACTTCAACTATCAGTTACATGCAACTACTGCTGCTCTCGGATCTGTAATTAAAGTATCAACAAGGTGAGACCTTGCCAAGTGCTTACATCTCCTATCCCAAAGTTTTCTAGGAAAGAGCACTCTTGTCTGTCTTCAAATTCAGGATAAAGCAGTGTATTGGGTCAACCCACCACAAGCACACAGGAGGTTTAAATGGGAGAGAGATATTTTGAGAGTGTTCTTCACATTTTCATTCATTTTAAAGAAATGGTGCAAATGATAGAGCCGAGGTATGCCTGAGCATATTTTTCCTCAGAGCTTTGAAGATACGATGTGCAAGTGCTGAGCAAGGTTCCAGAAACTGCTGGCAACATGCTGCGGTTTATTTATTTCCTTTGCATGGGCTTATTACCAGTTTTGCACATAACTTGTGACCTGCTGTTTCCCTTCATGGCAAGCAACCAAAGGGAATGTAGGTCCTTAATGAGAAACAATCCATTTTGCAAATGGATTTCAGAGCAGCTTTTACAGGCAGCAGGACCGCAAGTGTTAATGCTGTGAAGATGCCCAGGAAACATGCCCTGCTACATATTTTTGGGTGTTAAGTACTTAAAAAAAAAAAAGAGACATTTTGGCCCTCATTAGGTGTGAGCCATAATAAGGTCATTTCTGCCATGTTGCTAGACAGCATCCTAAAGCTATTCAATGAGATTATCTGAATAACTGTGTCTTTAGAAAGCAGCTGTTCACCAGATGTTCTGCAACCCATACAGCAAACTTTCAGGTAGTTATATTCCTTTATTTTTCAGCCACAAAAAAGACAGAGTACTGATAGGTTTAAAATCTGGCTTCAACTATCCTCTTAATATCACCTTCTATAGAAAAATAACATCCAGAGCATAGTATCCATAAATGGTCGGATACAAACATGTATGTAGGCTAAGTACTTTTAAATATGTTATGATGATGCCTTTCATGACATACTAGCTACTGTGAATATGGAACTGATTAATCTATGAAAACTCTCCTGTGATTCCAGAAATATCTGCCTACAACATTAGGATTCATTCTCCTAATTCTGTAAAAAACAGCTTTGATGTGTGCATTTTTTACTATGCACTGCAATATATCTTACTACAAAATTCTAACAGAAAAAATATTGAAGACATGCAAGATACCTGAACACTATTATATGGGCTTGTTTAAAGTAAATTAATGATTTATTAGCAATCACAAAAATTGTCAGAGCAATGATGCAGCATATAAAATTGAGAAGTGTGTAGAAGACGAAAGCTTGACAGACATGGTCAGAGAGACGATTTTTCAGAAACAGCAGCTATTCACCATGACTAAACCAAGAATACCTTACCCAGGACAATTTATAAGGAATGTATATCACGGTGTGTTAGGAAAACATATTTGTTTGCTGCGATTCAATTTTCCCCCTTATTTTAATTTCTCTTTCTTAAGATTATTGTTGTAAGTCTAAAATTTCAAAGTACATCTGCAATAAAAAGAAAGATCTGTAGCATCTAAAAAGAGGCATAAAAAGTTGAGCAGTTCCTAGAAAATGAAATCGAGAAATCCAGAGAGGATAACTAAGTCAACTGGAGAGAGGTATCTTAAATGACATCAATGAATGAAACCGGCACTGGGCTGAAGTAGATACATGTGAGAGAAAGGCCCAAAGGATGATGATGAACTCCGATTGTTCATGGACACATTAGGGACATTTCTGCAAGAATATCTAGAAACCATTCAGAGAAAAATATTATCCTTGTGGTGCGATGATGGATGACAAGGTGTCCAACTTCAGTAAGTCTTATGACCAGTTTCTATGATATCAGTCTCCTCTTTTTCTCCATATGTTTTAGAACAGAGGACAGAGGGTCTGACTGCAGGCGAAATCAGGCTGGCTGAAGTTTCTAGTTCAGAAGTTTGCAAGGCATGAAAACTATATACCTGATGAAATGCACCTTTGCCATCAAGAATCCTACAGGTGAAGCTAAGGGGAAAGATATATTGCAATAGGGAACCTTGGTGTGGGAATTCAAGAAGAGCTCAGAAAATCTTCAGTCTATGCAAACTTTTAAAGTGCTGAACAC
This sequence comes from Fulmarus glacialis, assembly GCF_000690835.1. Classification (NCBI taxonomy): domain Eukaryota; kingdom Metazoa; phylum Chordata; class Aves; order Procellariiformes; family Procellariidae; genus Fulmarus; species Fulmarus glacialis. The sequence goes on from NW_009210903.1 coordinate 27,160, forward strand.
GGAAAAAGCTTTTGCTCTGAGCAATTCTTGGCTACCCACCTGGCACAGCCTGACGTAGCTTGAATGGGGTGACTACAGGGCCTATTTGTCCATAGTGCACGTATGTAGCTGGGAGTCCTTAAGCACTATAGCCAGACTCTGTGTGTGGGTGTGTGTATTAATTTTTCCTAGAGCTCTGCAAGACCCAGGCATTTGGTAAAAAAGAAAGTGACATATTGTGGAAAGGTATTTGACAAACATATGTGATGATATGAGTCCCTCATTTCTACCTTATCATGAACAGAATAGCTCTAGCAAGGCCCCTTTGTGTGCAAGAAGGCTTTAGAATAAAACAAAGGCATAGAAAGGCCAAAAATTGGCCCAAAGTATGGTCCTTGTAGAGGAGTTAGAGGACAGCACATGGTATCAGGTATGCAGATACATGGGTTTATGGTTTTCCTCAGGATACCTTAGAAATGGAGCACACCAACCTTCATCTTAATTACAAGCACAATATAAAAACATAAGGCAGATGAATGGCTGTATGGCCAGATTTGGTCATGGTAGAAATAGGGAAGAATTCTGGCAGTAAAAAACCTATAATATTCATCCCACTGGAATGATACTGCATCAACAACAGGATGAGTTGATAACACTGATGTGTGTGTGTGTGTGTGCACACTTGTGTCTACACACATGTACTTAAGCACCTGCTCTAAACAAAAGTCTGCTCTCTACTCACAATGCTAGACTTGCCTGATTAAACTGGAACTGGAGAAAAGTATCAGGCATATGGACTTGTCACAGAAATTATATGCATTGGAAAATAACCTGTTGTCACCAACTACTTACTGCCAAAAAAGAAAATATCATAATTTAAAATGAATGAACTATAAGATGTAGGGGGAAATCATAGACCTTATTCATGTAGAGCCCAACACAAGAAAACAGGCACATGTCCACATTTGCATCCTAGGTTTCATACAGGTCTGTTTTGCCAGTAGTCATGGAGTAAGGATTTGCCCTTCTGTGGCTGAAGTTACGTTCCAACCTCAAAACAGCAACTAACTTTATATGATGTATTAATTTCCTCACACAAATGACAGGTAGCATGAAGTTGGATCATCTGTGGATCCATTTGCCATACCTCAGCTACCCTGTCTTCCTCGATGGTTCGGCTCAAGTGTACTTTCTTCTAGAGCTTCTGCCTGCAGTCAGTGTTAGGATTATCAAGACAAATAGGCGTTTGTCTGTGAGGTACTAACATAGCAAAAATCAACTTGTATGTTTGTCAACAGTCTCTGCCATCCAAAGAGTTAAATTAACACTAGACGTTGGCACTATGGACAATCCTAGCTAAAAGAGCAAGTCTAGTCTAGGCAGTTCAGTTTCACAAAAGCCAGATTATAGCAGAATATCTAAAAGGACATACATCTCTTTACTTGCCGAGGAGACTGCACTGAGATCATCCATCTGTTCTTTGAAGAAATTGCAAGGCCATATTTCAGGGCAGTCATACAAATGTCAGAAAGCTAAATCCACTTTTACGTTCATTTTCTGCTGTTGCTGTCAAAATAGCAGAAAAAGAACATTACAATATAGCTGTACATTTGGAAGTGTATATACAAACTCTGAATTTTAGCATTCTTTTCGTTTGTATTTTTGTTTCTTTGAGTTTTAATAACAGCATTACAAGAATAGGATGGAGCTTGCTGAAGATTAACAATCCCCAGTGAGAGACTATCACAACACAACTGTAATTAAACAGGATTCCTAAAAAGCTCCCAGACATGTCCTAGTCCCCAGACTTCAGGCACTCGAGATTCTCTATATTCCTAGCATAAAACCAGAAGACAGTGGAAGGCTTGCACTTGTTTTCTGCTCTGAACAGTAACTACTAAAATGACATTTTGTGAAGCTCCTGCTTCCTTTCACGGTGATTGCTGTTGCAGAGGTGCTTGGTATTTTTCTCTCCAGCTGGGGTCCGAGACGCAGACCAATTTTTTCAGTCTTCTGTATTGCCACTACTGGAATGGGTGCATTGCGTTGCAGGAGAGGTTGCAGATCTGAAAACTGAGATGAGTCTAGGATACATGCATGGTGTAGATCCGGGACCAGTGGCTGGCCTTTCTCCTAGCAATTGGGCAAAAGAAGCAACTCCAAATTTTGAGCCTGATCAAAGCTTGTCAAAGAAGCAGATGCAGGCTGTAGTTCTACCTTCAGGACCCCTTCAGACATCCTCATGAGCACGATAATGCCTCCTCCACAGCTTGTAACGAAGTGAACAACACCCATGTGCACCCCCTATAGTAGGGGAGGTTATCAGGTGTCAAGATTTAAGGAACACATAGGCCCAAAATGTCATTATACCATGAATAATTACAGTAAAAGTGTAACTAAATACTTGTGTTACCTGGATAACTTTTGATGTTAACTAAAGCAACCTGACAGAGGAATTACGACACAAAAAGAGGAAGCAGGTACAATATTTCAACTTCCAAATTTTTATCTTATATATAAAAATAGATTGTCTTTTATGTGAGTTTAGCAGGAGGTTGAGGTGACAGCCAAAAATGAATTGTACCAACAGAGCTTTTTCAAAACTCAAACTTGTTATGCCACTAAATACTGATGCAGATGTACACAAGGGACAACCGCAGTTCAGAAACACATGGTCCTTGGGGGTTAAGTTCCCTAATACTTGAGAAATGTGAATTTACAGGTGGTATATGTGGACAATTTTAAGTTTGTGTGTATAAGCGATTGTGAAAGAGAGGTGACAAATTTCCTGGGAAACCCCTTCTTCAGTGACAGGAGAGGAAGCGGCTCATGCCACTAATGTGGCCACAAATGACCAAATGAAGTCACATCACAGTGCCGCTGTTCCAGAAATTCCTTCCATTTGCTGGTGCACTGCAGATAATGACCTCAGCAGCTTCATGACAAACAAGATTTACCAAAGGAGGGGACAGAAAATGATATAAAACCAAAGAATCTGCTTATAGGTCACAGCAAATTAGAGACCTGCATAATGCTCCTTTAGCTATGACAGAATAAAAAGAAACCCTGCAAATGGTTTTAAAACCAGTAAAAAGTGCATGTGCATTTATGTTAAACATAGTTCATACTATGTTTATGTTCACCTTACCATCTGCTCGTAACAGTCCTTCTTTCTACATGTGGGACCTTGCGGGTCTCGAGATCAGTAAGATTTCCCTCTCCAATAACCAGCTCCTCTCTGGAAAGAGGGACTCCTTTTGTTTTTGTCAGTTCTTGGGCTGTTGCCCTTCTAGACAAAACCAGTCCAATAGTCTCAAAAAAAAAAGAGCCAGTTGGTCTCCTATTATCCTATTCCTGTGGAATGGCTTATCTTGAGTCATTGTTTCCTTACAGCCTCTTTTTAGACTTAATCAATGTACTCGTACAGTGACTACGCTATAACAAGGTCAGCAGTGTATTTATACATTATTATGGTCCACTCAACATCCATCACAATAGTTAACTTGTCTGATTTCTGTCATTGCAGAGGTGACAGAAGTTCATTTAGTAGTTCTTGCCTGAGGCCCATAACTTCTTGACTGAACTAAAAAATATCTTTTAGAAAGATACTCAAAGCTTAAATAATTTTTGGAAAATATGATCAAATACTTCATAAAAACAAATGTGTAATGAGACAAAGAAATAAAATTAGAAGAAGATGAAAGACTGGGCAGCCTTTTTTCTTCAAGAAATGGGAATGTGATATTTGAGACAATAAATAATATTAGAAAACAATTTCAACAACAACAAAGTAATAAAAAGGATCAGGAAGAATACTCTGGAGATCATCTTAGTTGTATCTGGTTTCAACATCAATTCATGAGTGCACTGGTATTACTCACTCCTGTCCTAAAGCTGCCCCCTCCAAATAAGATGCAGTTCTGTGTAACTCAGCAATCCACCACATCCCCTCTCTGCTGATTAAATAGCTTAAAGACGTTTATTTAGTCTCTCTAGCTTTCAAGATGAAAGGCCTTTTCCTCAAATACTCAAGGCTTGCAGATACAGAAGGTTCGAGCTTTGTTCCATATACTAGCCTGCAATATCCTTGATCAAGGAGATCCTCAGAATGCAATCATCAGTGCAATGGGAAGAGCTAAAATGAGAAGGGACAGGATGAGGCTGCTTATATTGACAGTTCTTTACTTCAGGTCACAGCGTGTTGTTCTTGCAATAAAGGCCTGCAAGATAATGAAGAAAAAAAAAGGGGAGGATGGCAAGAGACAGCAACCTTCTGCTTGGTTTGCCAGCTTCATCCAGAATAAATGAATAAAGAATATTCAGGGGAAAACTCCACCCGCAGCTGTGGTTAAACGTACTAAGTGGCAGAGCTGGTTAGTATTTCAGTAAAATTAAGGTAGTATTCACCTGAAAGCCAAAGAAGATCTTGAAGGCTGTCCTTCAATACCCTTTGTTGTGCATGGATATTTCTCCAGCTTTGTGCTTTCTGGAGCATGTAGCTCCCAAGATGTAAGGCTGCTTTTTTTGCCATTATGGCAGTAAGAAAGCCTTCAATCCCCTCTGGCAGCCATGAAACCTGGTGAGAACAAGCACCCTTCTCCCTGAGAGATGTTCCCTTGGTCATATGAGGGAGGTGGACACCACCTCCGAGAACCACGGACTGAAAAGCCCAATCCTAAACTTACTGGATGGGAGGAGAGATCAAAAATCAGCAGGTTGTTACCAACTTTGTAATAAGTAGTATGTTTTGGGCAGTCAGTGTGGTCAAAGGTAGGTGAGACAGCGTCAGGATTCCCCGTCTGGTGGTCAGAGGTGCTCATTTTCTGTTCGGATGATTTTGAGCGAGTGTGCAGATAGAATGAAAGGTACAAAAGCAATCAGCGTATGAGCCAATTTATTAAACCCTGCCCCAAAACTGGGTGCAGACCGGGTTGCCTAGCTTGCCCAGAAGCCAAGGAATCCACCTTCCCTCAAGCATTTCAAACTGCAGAAATATTCGCTCGGAAAATTCAGAAAGGGAAAGGGGTTTCAAAGCAAGCAGTAGAGTCAAGAGAGAGCTCGCAGCCTGGCAAGAAGCCAGAACAGGCGCCGTGCTCCTCCCTGCCCAGAGAGGCCCACGTGTGAGCTGGCTGACGTCCCGTGCGCGCTTCCCACCTGCTGCACCCCTGAGAAGAAGATGCTTTTTCTCTCCCAGTTGAAGGCAAGACGGGCCGATTACCTCTGCCAGCAGCCAAAACCCGGGGAAGAGTAAGAGAAGGGAGGGAGGAAGGGAGCAATAAAAACCAGGAGATGACAGAAGGAGGGGCGGGAGCAGAGAGCTTGGGTTCGCTTAGGTAAGGAGCGGTCGGGCTTGGGAGCACGTTGGCTGCTGGTAGGTGAGCTCCCTGCCCTCCGTGACTGCAGTTCAGCTGAGCAACGCAGGTCTTGATTCCGATTTCTTGTCTGGGGCTTTGGAGCAAGGGGTCTACACCTGACCCAGCTCTCACTCAGGGGAAAACCAAAGGCGGCAGGAGGCAGCCACAGCTGCCCGGAGCGGGATTCCCAGCCACCATCTGACATTTTTCAGACTTTTCAGAGTAGATCAAAATATTTTCTTAGGTGGCTAGAAAAGTAGGACGTCTGAAGAGATATCCAGATTACTAGGAAAAGGATTTGTAGGATTCTAAATTTCTAGGAGAAGGAGGCTTTTCTAGACTAATCTAGCCTACCCAAAATGGCTAGATCTCTACGTCATGAGAAGAAAACTTCAAAAGGCTTGTCTCATCCCTTCTATAGATTATTTACAAATAAAGGGATTATGATGGAATAAGAATACTAATGAGAAGTCTTATTGAAGTACTGTTATGGGCAAGTGCTACAAATAAAAACATTTTGTATTAAATGTGAAATATTGGAAGTTAAATTCTAGGATATGAATCAGGCAGGTATAGAGCTCAAACATGAGGACTTCATCTTGTCCGGAGTTCCCTGGGCAGAGGAATGAGATCAGTGGCCTCCCCTAGTACAGATGAATTTCTGCGTGGCAAACCTGGGCTATACCCAAGAGGCTGGGCCCCAAGGGGTGCTCTCTCATTCAGTGCGCAGAAGGAAAAGCTTTGCCTCGGTGATAAGCTCTGTAGTGGCATTTTTCAAGCAAAGGCAAGAGCGTCAAGTTTTAATCGGCTGTATCAGCACAGAGCAGCTCTAACTGACACAGGACTGGTACACAGAAATAGAAACTTGCTTTTAGCATGATTTTAACCATGCCTTCTTCTGTCAGCAAGTAAGGAACATTAAAAACAGTTCTCCTGTTCTGCGAGGACACACTGATACTCCATGCATCTTTTAAGCTTTTACTTCTCTCTCAGTTTCACCTTCTCCTCAAGTCAACAGGGTCACAAAATGCATGAATCTAACTGACAGGCTTGCAAATTGACTGGGCCGAAAATGGGTAGTTACAGCATTTATGATAGACCGTATGTATATGGAGCCATATTCAGAAAAAGTGCACTGTGATTACCGACATTTTTACAATTTTATATTTTGCCCAATAAATCCCATAGATTAGATATGTAGATAAGTACAGGGAATTTGTTCGAGAACCTTGCCATGTTCATTATTTACAACTCTGATTTTTTTGGATGTTCACTGTAACTGAATCCCTGTTTGCCCCTATAACTCTCTATCACTTGCCCACTTTTGTTTCTAACTTTTGAACCGTTTAATGACAAATAAAAATATATTAAATCACTGTGATCATAACCAGCTTATATATGCAGGGAGCACAGCTCCATGTCATATTATTTTTGGTATTTAAGTCTGAAAAATGTGAAAGAGGAAAAAAAGTGACACACAAAATTTAGAGAGAAAACTGTGAATGAAAACTTGGAGTTCTGTCAGAGCTGTTGATTAGATAATTGGGTTTTCTGATTTTCCAATGAGGAAAGAAGATAACTTTGGCTAAAAGCCCATCACTTTTTTTAGTGGTGAAAAGTGAAATCTGTAAGGTGATAAATGTCAAATGAAAAAAAAGATGATGGCAGAAACAGAAATTATGACTGGCAGAGCTACGAATGTTAAGAAATTTGCATATACTAGACATTAATCCTTGCAATAGGATAGCTCATTAGCAGTAAAACTGTTAATGTGGGAATGTTGATGGAAAAAAGACAGAAGCATGGCATTAATATTTCTGTTCTACATTTGAAAAGAAGCAGAACGAGATACTCGTAAGAGAAAAGTAAGTTCTTAATCATTCTGCTAAGCAGTATTCAGTAAGGGAGAAACTATGAAAAAATCATCAGGCCTGAATATCTTGAATGCAAAAGTCCTGAAAGTTTTTGCTGGGGGATCTTTAGTCCAGGGGAATGAACTTTTAATAATACTTTGAATACCAGCAGGATTCCAGAATGCAAACACTGTGCAGGAGTCAGGGAGGGCGAGGGGGATAACCCGGTGGAGTACAGCAGGCCCCTGTTAATCCCCCCCCAAATAAATGGAAAAATTAATACGGTATTGCCCCAGCTGGAGGTATTCAAGGACAGTGATATAATTAATGTGTGCTTTTTTCTAGGAAATAAGTTAATTTAGACAAACTACAGATCATTACTAGATGAGAAAACAAGATTGGATTATAAAAGTAATGAAGCAGATATAATCTACATTAGGCATTCTGGAAGGGATTTAACTCTTTAAAATGCATTCCATTTCATTTTAATACAAATGGATACTATAAAGCATCAACAGAGCACTTCAAATGCATTAAGAACTGGCTTTCTGTAGTGCCGAATTCCAGCAGACTAGGATATCAATGCAGCAGTGATTGCCATGTTAGAGGCAAAGCCAACACATGGATCTACACGTGACAGGAAAGGATTAAAATAGCAGAGCTGTATCTGTGACCAGTGGTATCCAGAGCCACCGTCCTACCCACTTCCCATGGGGACCCTGCGATATTCCCTGCTATATCAGGTAAAGGTGCTGCAAGTGAATTGAACCATCCCATCACTGCTCCACATCCCATAACTGTTTTCCTAGGCTCTTCTGGCACCATGAGGACGGCTGTAGTTACTTGATTTTCAGCTACCAAGCAAAGCAAATGCATTATCAAATTTTTTAACTTCTCAAGGCAAGAACTGTCTCTGTCTTACTTACCTACACAGCGCCAAGCCCCACGTGCCGTCGATGCCTGTTTACAAAGGTGTTTTTATGCATGCAGATCATCTGCTGACACATCTCAGAGGTTGAATAGGCGCAAAGAACTATTCATTTATGCTAAGCGCTAATTACCTGTTCTGAGCTGGACTTGTCATGCTCTGAAGGCACTAGTTAAGCCCTTCCTTCAGGCACACATTCTCTGCTTTCCTCAGGTTTTTGGGAGCTACTCACATACACCCACAGCAGAATTTGGTCATCTGCTTGTCCCTGGCCAAAATACGATCTGCAGCATAAACAGAGAGAGTGCCACTCACTTACTGACAGCTGCCTTTCAGCTTCATAAAGCCTTGCCTAAGTGCTCTAGCTTGTCTCTACTGGGTGCTCCTGCAGGTGATGTCTGGACGATTTGAGATGTCCTGCCACCTGTGTGAGCTGTGGCATCAGCTCTGCTTTTCAGAAGCCTCCTTGATGAGAAGTTCAGCAAATGTGCAGTCCCTGGGAGAGTTTTCAGGACCTTCTTCTAGAATTATTGGGTTGGTTGGTTTGTTTTTTCATTTCAGCTGTGCTGTAAGAACATCTGGGCAAACCGTTATGTGCTCAAATAGTCATTGGCATTTTGTATTGAGATGCAACTGGTCTACAATTAAATACTAAACCCCTTGTTTACACACACAATGAAATCACAGCAGCTGCGACTACTCCAACTGAGAGGTCAGCAGTAATCAGTCCATTATAATTTAAAAGACATACATTTTAGATGTAGGGATATTTTGTAGCCTCATACACAAACCTTAAAACTTCAGAGGTGACAGATGGGGAATACTATTATCATTTAAAAAAAAAGAAGTCTCCATAGTCTCATGGTCTACTTCAACTCTAATTACCCTCTGGGCATAACTATATTCATGAGGTTTATCACAGCCAGAAACTTCAGCCAAAAGTTCTTTCCAAAGCTGTGGATAATGTCATTTCTGCCAAGTATAAGTAAAGACTTTGAAAACACATGCCACAAGGCAGTTATCCTGCAACCACAGTCCTCTCAATTAAGAGACCTGAACTGGTTGGTTGCAACATTTGAAATGTTGACAGGGCTGCTCTTAAGGATCATGTATTTTTTAAGAAGTCATTTGCTATGATGTGCTACAAAGTCAAAACATCTCAGAAAGGGATCTATAGTGGAAAATCCACTTAAGAATAATCTAGGCTTTAATGACAGCCAGAAATTTTCTGACATCAGTGCACACAAGATTGCATTCACATTGTATAATGGGAACAAGCAAAGATTGCCTCTTTTCCTTGTTGCTGTAGCAAAGTACTATTTTATACTGTAGTCATACCGAATGCAAGCATCCTTCAATCTGATTCAACATTGGGATCTCGATAAGTAACCATGACTAAGTGTTATATAAACAATTCTGTATCTAATGGTACTACAGTCTACTCTGAAATGCATTTACAGCTCCAATACACAAAGATGTCTAATGTCGTTCAAAGCAGAAGGAAGAAATTCTCTTCTCCATCAGTTTGTGCTGTAAGGTCAAATTTCAACTTCAACCTGTAGCTCATAAAAGTGTAAGAAAATCTTATGCTGTCAGAATAAAGGAGTAGTAATTGAAACTCAAAGTCTGTTTGCTGCTTATCTGCCGAGTCAACAGAGCTGAGTAGATATAATTGCCTACAAAATTTAATCCATCACCTATTCAAAACTTATACATCCATTTACATAGTCCAAAACCAGAGCTACCTGTTTTAAACTCCCTTTTTCTGAGACAGTTCTTGAACTCTTACCATGAGTAAGGGTATTAGCAGTAGCATCTTATACTCTTTTTGAAGCACTAGTGTTACCTATAATTTTCCATATTGTCTCGGTCTAAATGAAGAGATGACTTATGGAAGTCTTTGGCTCACTTGATTTTGCTTCTGGATTTCAACAGCTACAGTCTAGTGAACACAGACTTCTAAATTTGACCTTTTTTCTTCCAACTTCAGTTTTTCTAGGTCTCAAATTCCCAGTGAAGATATGTCAATAAGCAAACTGGTTGGGAAATTGCGTGTCGTCAGGGGTCTGCTCCGCGGGGTCTGTTCTTACTCCTGGGTCAGCACTCTGGCGTCAGAGACCACACAAGGAAATTTATAGATCATGTGCAACGAATTCCTGGAACCTATTGTAGAAAAAAAAATTAACGGAAACAAAAACATAGGACAATGAGTAACTGGAAGCTTTAAGCTGATCAAAGAGAAAGCCAACCACTACCTACCTGGAGCTGGAAACATTTCTCAAGGACTTGTATTCTTTTCATACTCTGACTGTGCAAGAAAACTACCCCTGAATACTGTAAAGATGGCAATGTTAGGAACAATATACCTTCTGTAAAGCTTTTTTAGAGTTTCCTGCAAACTGTGGTCCTTACATGCAGAAAACATATACATTTTCTGCATTGCAGTAAGGCAGCTTTCTCTCCACAGTTAGGCCCTTTTCACTGCCAAGGAGAAGGTTGAGCTGCTAACAGTCTGACTGGGGAGACCACAGAGCTATTTGACTCTCATCTTCCTATTTCCTCTGATCAGTTTTGGCACCTGGGGATGAATTGCATTAAACTTTGCCTGTATCTGCTGACCCAGATGGTTTATTAGGAGAGAATAACTTCATCAGGGTGGGCAAAGAGTGACTGACAAAGGAGGAAACACTCCCAAGTTTAACCAAAGCTTCTGTCAATGGTATTTGTGAGATCCCTGACTACAAGGGGAGCGACCAACTGCACGTTTCATTGAGCGTTCAGAACCGCCAACATAATCCTACTCTGATTTCTGCTTGCTTAGGGGAGATACACGTTTGCAAAATCCTCCCAGCTGATGACTGAAATACTTCTTACCAAGGTTTTGTGCAGCATAAAGCACAGTGCAGCCGTCTCCACAATATTCAACCCCCCTTGAGACGAGAGGGCTCTCTGCGCTTTCTTGCTGGGGTTAAAAGACTCTGGCATCTTGTCTGCAGCCTCCAACTTGTTCTGGTCCTTGCCCTCATCAATTCAAGTAGCACTGTATCAATATTTTTAGCTATCCTAAGGGTACAGAATGTTACTTGAAGGAGCCCTAAGGCTATTTTGTGTGAGGAAAAGGGAAGAGTATCCTTTACCAAGGAGAATTGCTGGCCATTTCTGTGCCCACTGGTGCTTTAATATAGATGTTGAAAACAAGAGAGTCACAGGCCACAAAACTGATGATGCTTGCCCCAGCAAGAGTCCTGTACGCTGATCCCAGAGGCTGAGGAATCCAGGCTCCTTCTGCTAAAGACAGAGGTGCAACACCAGCTGAACCACAGCTTACCCCGTGTACCCCACTCAGGATTTTACTATAGCCCAACGAGAGGTGATGCCCTCGCTGCCACGCACTGTAGTAATTGTGATTGTCTGAAGGCAGCAAGGCCCAGAATGGATCCTTTCTGTGACCCTTGCCTCATTTATATTGCATTTATATTTTTGGTGTTCCCTGCAAAAAAGGAATCTGGGAAATTATCAAACTCTTTTAAAACAGATTTTAGATAGCCTGCTTAAGGCAAATCCACTTAACACTCAGGAAATGATGTCCCCTTTCTTATCCTCTCTCTCTGTACACACTGCCCTTCTCTCCTTATAGTCACACAGGTCATAATCCATCCCCTTCTTGTTTTCGTATGGTTTAATTAATACACAACTTCTCTAAAAGTCAGTCTTTCTACCTTGCACATTCAGCTAAACATCCCCTTCCCAGCCTTCAACCTCACTACTGCATCTGGGCTTCACTTAGTCCAACACTTGAAGAGATGCTGCTAAAATGATCTTTTCAGTTTTCTTCGCTGGCTTCACCTGTATATCAAAATAAGAATCCTGTCTTTGTCATTAAGACTTTTCCTCGCTTATTCTCACCCTGTACTGCTGATGATGTTGATGTTGCTTTCCTTTTTGTTACCCAAATCAGTTGAGTCCTTCTCCCCCAGTGTCCTTTCTGCAGGCAGGAGCCCTCTCTCATGGAGTCCGAGTTTTCACATGTGCCTCAGTATTACCCTTTGCTGGGACCTTTGAGCTTACGATGTCTAAACACATAAAAAGTTGTGATTGTAGAAGTGAACACTAAGAACGTGTAAGAAACAGGTAAGAAACTGCTGATCATTCTTCAGGGGATCCGTATCCCAGTGTACTAGGTCTTCTGCCTGACCGTTGGTTGGAGAGCTCACGCTCTGAAAGATACAAAGAGCAATAAGCCTTGCTACTTTCTGACACTGTCAATCTCACCTACCAATAAATACTTTGCACAAGTTACACCACTCATATAACCATCTCATTGCCTTTCCACCATGCAAAAATATGCTCAGAAGTCAAAATAACAAGTTACCAGATTAGAAAACCCACTTGTGATGAGCTAGAAGCATAAATATGCATGCAGATGGGCTCCCCACAGACAATTTACACAGTGTTTCTGAGAAGTATTTGAAAATACAAATATTTAGCTTTTGCATACCTTAATGTAAAGCCCACCCTCAGATTAACTAATATCAAGTAATCACAACTTTATAAATGCCTTAATTACCTTTAGAAAGATTTATAGCATATTATTGAAGAATAAGCAATTAACACATTCTATATGCCAACCAACTCATTCCCACCATAGGAAAGAAAAAAAACCTAAAGATGGTGTAAGTTAACATTGCATGGAGGGTGCAGGTTTGGAGAAGGAACTAGTACATTAAGCAAAATTGCATGGCAAGAAACTTCTTATACCAGTAGTTCTTAAGACCAGCCTTAAACTTACTGGTTTCTAGTAATCCATTTACCACTGTTCGTCTGTAAAGACATGGTAAAGAATTTTGTCACAATGATAGAGTTTCTACTAAAATTTTATTTTCCTATGAGGAAATTTCATGGTTGTCATGTTCCATAGTTTAAAAAAAAAAAAAAAAAAAAATTGCAATTGACTGCTTCAGGTTGCTTTGTTTTCAGACTTTGCAGTATTTTGGCTTCTAAAAAGATGTAGAATTTCCAGACTATATAATTTTGGATGCTAGCTGTGTTTCATCCCATATGCTTGTAATCTGAACACATTCGAGATAATTTCTCTGGAAACAAGGATTCACTCTTGGTTTTCAAGCTGTAGTGTGCTATACGTTCTTGAAAGAGAATTCCCCAGTGAAACTGATGAGGTTAAAATGATTTAGGGCCTTTTTGTCAGAGAAACAATTCCATTTTCCATCAAGTTTAACATTCTAATAGTTATCTTTGGGGGCCTGATTTAGCATTACTGAAGTCCATCAGGCTCTTTCCACTGCTCACAGAGCCAATGGCATCATATTTTCATTTGGCTTTGGTCACTACTGCCTGATATTCAATATACTTTCTTTATCATTATACTCACAGCTAGCTTTATGTAGATCATCACTGTTGACACTTTGATAATTTACATTTTTATTTATTAACCTGTACAGCTATTTTTCCGTATAATTAACGCAGCATACTTGTGAGGTGTTCCAGACAAACCTATATGAAGGCAGGCTACTTCGCATTCAAATAGGTATCTTGGCATTTTGCAAGAAGAGGTTTTTTTCTTTCTTGACTTTGCTATGAGGTCAATAATTTTCCGTAAGTTTATGTGGGGAAAAAGTTTGTTGAAACGATATCCAGGGCCTCTTTTTAACAAAAAGTTTATTGAAACGATATCCAGGGCCTCTTTTTAACAATAATTTTCCTTTGCTATATCTTGCCAAGATTATTTAAGCCTCCCAGTGCATATTTATAGGAAGTTTGGACAAGGATGGAAGGAGGATTCATTTTTTTGAGCTCTCGTTCAAGAGTCTGAATATTTCATTGCTTTATTAAAAAGACGAACTTTCACCCCGCTGTAGCTTTTGGATACCTGCACGAAATGTGTTTTCACAGGTTACTCTAAGGTTTTTAGTACAAATATTTATATCCAAATGCAGTCATGGCACATGCCAAACAAATTCCTGTGCCTTTGCGGTGATGGATACGCTCCAGAGCCTTTGCCACCTGTCGGCCCCTCACCTGCGCCCTGCCCGGCTCTGGAAGGGCTTTGTGCTCCCCGTACCAGGCAGAAGATTTCAAACCACTGCTGGTAAGCAAACATGGGGCTCTTCCTAGGCAGGCTTGGCTAAGGTTGTCTTGAGACAGATCCAGTACACTGTTTACTGGAGGCTATGACATGGCTTTGACCGCACCTTTGCCTTCAAGTTTGTCCAGTTTCAAGTGCCGTTGGATTTCACTGATACTTTCTTTTTCTTTGTTGCTTGTTAACTGCTGGTCTTCTTGTATTACCTTAAGTATGGATCAAACAAAGGAAAATATATATAAAAGTTAAGACTAGTCATTTTGGCTGTTGTCTAGGCAGAGAGATCTGAACACTCACCAAGAGAGGGCTATAAACTTGTTTGTAAGATTTTAACACACGCTTAAAGCATTTCTTGTCATCGTTTCAGAAATAATGGTGCAGGATGTGCCCAGTGATCCTGAGAGTCCCATTTGGGACACCGAAAGGGTCTCACTCTCCCCAGTGCTGGAACGCGTCTTCTGTACATTGACATGCTCCATGGTGTTTTCTAGATAGATCCAGATAAATAATAAATGAAAGGCTCTTGACTCGGCTCAAGCAAGGGAGCAAGCTTGGTGGAGCGGTGGGAGAGGGGTGGGTGCTGGGGAGGAGAACAGCCCCCTCTGACTGCAGGGACCTGAAAAGCAGTATTATTGAGCAGAGTACCTCCACAGACGGGTGAGCCCTGCTCAAAAATCGTTCAGGAAAAGCTGGGAAGAGAGGCCCTCATTGGCATGACACCTCACGTAGACTGTGTTCCTTTTGGGATTTCCCAGCAGAGGTCCGTCTCATCAGATAGTTGACTAATGGAGTACAGCCGTCATTCTTCATTTCCTGCAAAGAAACTCGCAAGAGGTAAAGCTTCAAAACCAGTCCTCTCCCTTTTCCAAACTGCATTCCCATTAGAAAACTTGGAGAAGTTATAATAGGAAAAAAATGTATTTTTTTCTTTAGTTGTGTGTTCTCAAACTGTTCTGAAGGGTCTATAAACCAGGGCATGCAGCTGTGCAATGGATAATCTGCATACTTACTCGTTCCCTGACTACAGGCCAGAGGCTTCTCCGTGACAACATATGAGTTCTGACTGGGCACCAGGTCTGAAAAATATATGTGCGCATTGTCATTGCACATCTGGAATTTAGAATTGCTAATGGATATGCTGTGATAGAAAAGAAAAGTGTCTGGCCAATAAACTTGGTTTATATATTTATTTTAAAAAGCATTACCACATTTCTGGCTAGTAGCCTTTCATCCTCTAGACTTTACACCAGTGCATCTGGAATGCTAAGCAGCTCTTTCAGGGATGCAGCCATATCCCAAAAGGCACCTTTTTTATTTGAAATAACTTTAAAAACTAATTAAAAAGGAGAAAGGTGGTGCTTTTCCCTATGGAGGCTTACATACCTAGCATTTTATATCAGCTCCTACAATCTCAGAAACCATAGGTGAAAATTCTCTCTCTGACTCACAGTTAACCTACTTCATCTTCCAGGATGCCACTATAAACATGCGTAGCTGTCTTTGAATCATGTATTTTGACCTTATTATGCGTGCAACTCTAAAGAGCAATTACTTGCAAGTAGCTTGTTGCAGGACTAGCCGTGGAAATCTGAGCACTTTGAGTTTCTACATGTCACTTTGACCCCCCTCCTCATCGTAGTCACCGAACCTGCAGGCAGAGTAGATGCAAGAGTCCCTGTGCTATGGCTCATCCTCCGTAGGGCTGGGGATGTCCCGTTTCTCAACTTGGTCTCTCTCCAGTGCTGGGAAATTGCAAGAAAAGAAAGAATCGGACACCAGCAAATAGAGAAAACTGCAAGACCACTGCCTGTCCAGGCGGACTCATAGGTGGCCACCAGAAAACTACATACCACGGTGATGCATGAAATGTACGTCAGCCAAGTTAAAGGCATGTCTTGTTTACTGGCCACCTTTACAGTTACGAAGCCCTGGCAGACACGGCAAGTGTTTCACGTCTTGATGCAGAGGCAATCTGAAATGCTCCCCTGCACACAACTAGTCTTTTCATTTTATTTATATTTGCTTCTATAAATCTCATACCTTTACGCAATGTGCTCTGTGCACAGAGTGTTTCTAAGACAGGAACCGACTCCGAGCCAATGGCAGCAAGCAGTAACCCTCTATGTTTAGCGAGGATTTGTAGGGCTGGATTACTGAAATCCTTGAGAACCAGAGACACATTTTCTTCACTCAAGATTAGGAATTAGGCTCACTCTGGGAACCAAGGGGTAAAAGATCAGCTTTTTATGATCAGACCACCCAGATGGTTTAATGGCAGCCGTTTTGTTGTCCACATGATGGCTTTGCAGGTACTTAGAGGATATGGGAAAGCCAACCCATGAGCCCCCTTCCCACCCGTTTCCCACCACAGCTCCCAGGATTGGCTTCATCAACAAAACCAGAACCAGCCCAGTCAGTGCTTTATAAAGCTTTATTGCAAGATGTGTTTACATAATGCTGTAGAGGTGAGCTTTTTAACTACTTATATCAAGAAATTTTGGACACAGGTCTGTGGTCGGTTTTCCATATTGACCCTGCATGGCACAGAAAAAGAAAAAAGTGTGATTGCATCTTTCCAGACAGTAAAGTGGGGAGAGTGGGGGGAGAAGAGGCAGATGAGGGGTGTGTTAAAAAGAAAATCCCCCTGCTTTACACTAAATGTGACAAAGCTTCTGAAGGATCAATAAAAACGGTAGGTGAGCTTCGTGTGTAATAAAATCTTGAAGAGTAATTCAAGTTCTTTATGAAGTAAAACTGAGAAACAAAAAATGAAGTTTCATGGACAATTAAATTTAACATAAAACAAATTTACCTAAAATGAGAAAACAACAAACAAAACCAAAAACTCAACCAGAAGAATCTGTAGATAGTATCTCTGACCATGCATGGCTTGGTTTTTAAATTACAATTCACAGAATAACACTGCTGGAAAGCCTATTTTACACTATGCTACACAGAACACGAAAAAACATGAGTAGTGACATTTACACAATTTTACAGTATTTCTCCTTCGTCTAAGAAACACATCCTTTTCTACTTTACATTTTTTTACAACTCCCAGCTCACAAAAAAAGGACACTATACGCGCAAAGACAGTCTTTAAAAAGGAGAAATGCACCCAATGCTACAAATAAACCTTTTCTTTCACAGAAGCCTCTGTATTAGATAGTGATTAAACAAAATATATCTCTATCTGCCACTCAATGTGAAATGGACTAATTAGAAATAACTTTTTTTTTTTGAGTAAACATAAAACTATACAACATCTCTGAAACTCCTTGAATTACTTGCTATGTAACTATTAAACTGCTTGCCAAAACCCTCCTGGGATCGCATCTGAAATGCCAATTGAGCCAGTTGCTGCCCCAGTTGAAAAAAAGGAAGGTAGGCCTTCCACGTTGTTCAAGTGTTTGCGAATAATTTTCAACAGTTACCCATAACCAAACATTTTCTCTTTCAAAAATGCTTCAGTTTATTTTCTTTCAGAGCCTGTGAGTACCTGGCACTCTTCCCTGCAGAGAAACATTAACAGTTGTAGTCCTTACGGGTTAGGCAAGTGTTTCTTGCATCCCGATGCTGGAAACGCGGAGCCATCACCCGAGCACGGCACAAGGTCAGGCTCTGTGCCTACGCGCGCACGCACAACCCGCCTCGAAGATAACGAGAGGAGCGGTACACGTGTAGTGCGCGTACAGGAGTGAAAAAGAGAGAGGAAGAGGCGCGTGCTCCTGTCTGGCACCGCGTCCCTGCACATCCTTGAGGTAACGGCAGGTAGCCTGTACGCCTGCCTACGAGCTGTAGCGGGAGGATAAAGGATGTGGAACTGGTAGGCTGTGTCCCCATTTCATCTCGGTGAAACCAAAGCATTGTAAAACCAATAACCACGCAGCATACACACACCTGAATCCAGACTACTACCATCGGTCAAACGGTTTCTAACGCATTTTGGATAGACACTTGCTGTTGTTACGCTACCGGGGACGCCAGTGTAGAGCGGATGCCTGACTAAAGGAGCCATTTACTGCACCTACAGTGGCATCGTTCCCCGTAGGTTTGCAGTAGATGTTGCAGTCCTCACCTGTGACTTTTCAATGGCTTTTAGCGTTCACCAGGGTATGTTCAGAGCATAGCACAGCGGGGATTTAAAGCGCTGTCCTGCCACATTTTCCAGTACCTTGAGGGGGAAGGGAGCACCTTGCAGGAGGCCCTTGCTGTTCGGTCACATCAAGACTCTGACTCCAAATTTCTGTTCACTCGGGGCATGAACTCTTATCTAGGTTCACATGTGACTTTCTATTAAGCTAAAGCCAAAGTCTTGTCTATGTACAAATCTGATGCCTTATTTTGCTGACAGAGTCAATCAGTACAGAGATTTACAAAAAAAGGGGGTCAAAAGAGAAAAAGAAATGTGTTTTGAAAACTGCTTTTGATACTGTTTCCAGTATTTATCGGAGCAAGAAAGACCCTCATTAAAACACCATTTTTTTGTTGATTTTGGATTATGGATAGGGATCTATCAAACAGAAGGGTCACACGTAGCAGCCAAGAGGCTATAAAACATCTGGAATCCATGAGCCTGATGCCTGGCCTTACTGAAAGGTGAAGAGTGATGAATTTAATTTTTGTGAGGGATCTTTCACTCTCGATTGTGGCACACAGCATTCCCTGAGGGTGTTTCTTCACCGCAGCCACATAACTGCTACTGAAAGTTATCCCTCAGTTGGGAGCGAGGGAATACAAAGTATTTGTATGCAGTCTGCTTTTAAACACCAAGGGAGATGAAAGGAAATTAGGATAGCTTCCCTTTGGCGGCCATTTCATAGGCTACAGTTTTCCTCAGCATCCAACTCAGGAAGGCATTGTGGTGGTAGACGGACAGACAAGTTATTGGCAGCAGATGGGTGCTGAAATGAACGCCAGCAGCAACTCTGAGAGCTCAGTGGAGATACAAAACTCTGGGCACTACATTTGCAGCTGACTGGTACTATGAGAAAGAGAAGAGAGGTAGTTATTATGGCTGCAAGTGTTTAAAAACAGCCTTTGTGGATCTCTAAGTGACAAATGGGAACATACGTTACTACGTCGTGTTTCCAAGACCTTTATCACAAAAACAATCCATATCTCACACACATTTTAAAACAACTGTTACATCCTTACGGTGGGCTCTTTTGATGATGGAGGGGCAGGCAGCAACTCAAAACCTGAAGGTTACAACCTGATTAGACAGACAGACAGAGGCATGCAAATATAACCAATTCTTCCGTTTCATCTGTAATCCAGTAGTTAGATGAAGGGGAACAAATATTATTCCCACAGTCAGGACATGCTAGCAGACTCCGGAGGAAATACTGCCACCTTACAGATTAGCACATTGGGCTGCTGGCCATTTTCATCAGGAACCGAAATGGAAATCTTTTCTGTAGTTATTGCATTGTTACTGTGTTTGATGATCTTGTTGCAAATAAACATTGAGGACAGTGGAATTAATTTGACTGTACACTACTGCATAAACAAGACCAAGTTATCCTTCAGAAAAACTGGTATTGGTTTTACAGATGGAGAGCAGGAACAGAAAACCAAACATAATGGAAAAATAGACAAGGAAGAATATGCTTCACATGTAAGTCACTTGCATCCAGAGAATCTGAAAGAAAATGGCTTTTTTTTCTGAACTTATTCTAACCCCATTCCCCGTATTTGATTTTCTCCTCGGTGAGGAGCATACGAAGTTTTGCACAATTTTTGGAAAATACATATGCCCAACTATTAGTAATTCATCAGCTATGTTATGTTTCAGACACAGATGCTGTAGTACAACTAAATGAAACACAAATTCGTTTCCTGTCAGCAGTGGTCACCAATAGCCATCTACTTTGCACATTCAGCATATTTTAATTAAAATATTCAGTTTTAAAAACTTGTTTGATTTTCTCCCTCCAATCAAATATAGGACCTCTGTCAGCATAAATGCGTTTTGTAGCATTCTTTTATCACTTAGCAGTTCAACATAACCATTACATTCAGAGTGTCTTCCTCTTGTTTCAGACTTCAAAGACCTCCACAAACCCCCATTACCTTCATTTCTTTGTTCTAAGCATCCTTAAGAGAGATTTAAAAAGTCCCTAATGGTGAGCAGCACATAAAGACCAACTTTAAAATCCAGATGCTCGTAGGTCTTGCTTATTTTACAGTGAAATTAATTATATGCCACTTCTTTCTGTTTCCTAACCAGCTTCCTCCTTTCCATAGCTTTCAAATACACAACACATTTTATTAATTACACAACTACTGCCTTCTGCCTACTTGTAAAATTGACTTTTTAACAAGCTGAGGGGAAAACCACATCAAACTCAATGCTGTCCTTAAGAACCTTTGCTCATTACTGACTTTTTATCCCATGGACTTTGACATGTGAAGATCCAAGGCATCGGCAGATAAAGAATGAAACGTTACGATCAAGAGGGTGGACAGCATAGATAGGATGTTCAACTGCAAATCTCATTGCAGTGAGAACCAGCTACCTGGTTCTCTCATCACTTGGACTCTGCTCAATGGATGACGGAGGTTTCAAAGGTATATTGTGTTTGGTTCAATCATCCTGAACAATCTTCAGCGATTATCCTGTCCTTAATAAGAGCAGAGTAGAATAACTTGAAGTACCTGACCTAGCTTGGGTGCCAGAAGCAACATAGCTAGGGCTTTAGGAGCCCAGCATAGACTATTAATTAACCCTACTTTTCAAGTGTGTTTTGAAGCCAAAATCGAACCCTGTTACCATGAATAAACTGCTGCAGTTCCCCAGTTAACTAGCTTGAAGGAAGCCTCAACTGTTACTGCTGCGCAGACACACCCTTAATCTTAGAGGCTAAGGCAATGGAAAGAGATAATCTTGTGCATCCTTGAGGATCAATTGGCCATATACAGACTTTGGCTTAAAAAGTTCCCTTTTATGTTATTGCTGTTCGCAGTTCTCTTCAAAATGCTTCAGCACTCGCTAGGGTAACTGTGTCCAATTCATCTTCGCTGCTGTGTATGTCCTCCACTTAAAGGCAGATGAGTTGACTAAAGGTTCTTCAAACACACATGCTCAGGGCAGTTATAAAAGTCAGTTATAAAATGGCGAGATAAGGGCAAACATATTGGAGCGTTCACTGTGGTACCCTCTCCACTTGCATATTTGCATCAAGGATAACCACAAAAAAAGAGTAAAGAACAGCAGAAACACAGCAGGCTTTTAGCAGGGCCGTCTCATATTCCGATCCATTAATTTGAAATAAAATCACCACCACATTATCTTGCAGCAGAGAAAAGCAGCATGAAGGGCACAGGCAAGTGAACAAAACTTCTTGATCTTAGCATCTGAATGCATTTGTCGAGTATGTAAAATTGTTGGCATAGATCTCTTTGAAACTGTACAAACGCACAGTACAGCCATAGCTGAACAAGAGGGAGGTATTCTGTGTCCTCTCCTCTGTGTGCATGCTGCTTTGTACAGTATGAGTGTGTATTAATACATATGAATTCAGGATCCTAAACTTTCCACTTGTATTGCAGGCCATCTCCTGCCCCACAGGGTGAATCCCACTGAATAACACTGAGTTCCTACAAAAAGACATTATCTTCCTCCTGTCCAGGTGGAACAGTAAGGCCCCAGAGTGAAAGTCATGGTCTAGCTAGCTTCAGCAAGAGCATGATTTCACACCATTACTGTATGTGTATAGATACACGCACACATGTCCACACATTCATTCTGTACATATACAAAGGTACACATACATTTTTACATTCTTTGGTGGCAAAATAATTAAAAAAACCCAACAAACCACAGGGTTGCACAGACTGTGCATCTTTGCTTAATGGATCTGCTTCAGGAAAATTGGGGTTGCTGTAACAGGAGTTATTTTGCCTCTTTAAGGACTGTTCCTTGCATTGACAAAATGCCATACATTTACAATGACTAAAACAGGGCACAAGGAAAGCCAACGGAAACACAGCTCACATAATGACAGATAACTCGGAGAGAGCCCCCTCCTACCCACATCAAAACACCATGAGAAGCAGCAGCCATATGCTTTCACCTACAAGCACTCAAACACTTCCTCAGTTACTGTCCGGGATGCTGGGCTGAGCTGCGGCACACCCTTCTTCTGCCCTGCCTGTGGGGTTTGCTTTTTGTTGCTTATTAAAATCGAACTAACAGAGGACGGGATGTTGGCAGCAGCAGAGGAGGCTGGCAGGTCAATGCCACACCGAAGGGTTGTCAGCCTGTGTGCTTCAGATGAACGGCTCTTCTTGTTGCCACCTCTGGGACGTCAAACCTGCATCTCAGAGGTGCTGATGAGGCCCAGTGCTTTGGCTTCTTCTGGTGTCAGTCCGCTCTTTAGTGTCCTTCTCACTGGATAGTCATAAATTCCAAAAGCAGGCGGGGAAAAAAAAAAAACCAAAAGAAAATGCAAACAATTAGAAGTGGTAATTACACAAGACTTTCAGCTGAAAAAAACCCTGTTGACATGCAAGCTGCGTCAAATCAAAAGTTGCTATGTACTCAGGGCCTCAAGTTCAGAAATACTGAGTAATGCCCCAAATCCATGGGAGCATGAAGTATCCAGCAACTCCAAACAGTCAGTCAAAAAGACATTTGTCGTTTGACATTTAGTCAACAAAAACTTTTAAGGAAAAATACCACAGCATTTTAAGATTTTTTTTTTCCCTCTGAAATTGTATCAGTTGATTTTCAGTCCATAGAAAATATCATCTACCCTATTATTTTATAGTTTCATAAAGATTTTTTAAAAGAGCTTTTGGATCTTTATAGGGCTCAATTGAATTTATCACTATTAAATTCTATGTGACCCTTTAAAGGTGTAAAAAACCAAACCCCAACAGTTAAAAGATTAAAAATGTGACTATTTTATAGTCGATTCAAATCATTAAAACTACTGTCTTCATACACGCTCCCCTTTCTTCTGTAACGTTCCCCGTCCTAGCCCCATTTGTGTCATCTTTGCCATTAGTAGTCTGCAGCATTTTAGTTCAATTTAAATGATAAATCTAGGCCAAAATCTTGTTTCTTAATTTTCTATGAAGTGTTCTGAACACTAGCCCTAACACAAAACTTTTAAAATTTGTGATTGCCTTTTTTATTCAGAAACAAGTGACTATGTGACTGCATACATTGAGCATTAGTGTCCTCCTCGTTTTACTGGTGCCATGATTTTCAGGTGGATAGGCTTTAGCTCAAGACACAAATGGGGTGTTCACTCCACACTTTGATGTTCCTCAAGTACAAAACGCACATTCAGAAGTTTAAGCTGCATGCAAAGCATAAACAATGACTTTACGTTGAACAAAATATATTTGGAGCCCCAAAATAATGAAGTCTAGAGGAAACTCTTAGAGAAACCAACTGCAAACAGTGGTTAAGGACTTCTCGCATCGCTATCGTCTAGCACAGTTAAGACCTCTAACTTACTGAGATATTCAGTCCGTGTAACTGAAACTGGGTGGTCACAGTCAAGGGTCTAGCAGGAGTGAGAGGAGGCAACGGATTGGTATCGAAAACAAGAGGATAAGAGAAAGGGAAAATACGGTGTAGTTGAACATTTGATACCATGCAGGTAGAACGAATATGATCTGTGTTTGATAGTCAAACCGCTTTCATCAGTTACTGAGGCTAATCAAATGAGCTGGGAATGCCACATGTGTAATTGTTCCTCCATTATCAAACCCTTACTTGAAACTTTTTCTTCAAGGCTCACTCCTTTCTCCTGCAGCATTTGCATACTTATTAAACACCACTAGGAGTCTGCATGGCAGCCTTTTATGATATCCACTTTTTCCTACAATACTGATCAGCAACATCTTCCAAGTGTAACAATGCTTAGCTTAAAGCAGTACAAGGTTAAATGCAACTGATAAAGCTAAGATTAAGAAAGACTAAAAAAGTACTACGAAGAGCAATATACTTCAAAAAATGTTCTGATCTCCATGGTGCAGAATACCCAACACGGACTTTTGAGTCAGTCCTCATCACTGGCACCCTTTTATACTTCTCAAATTTGATATCCAAATGTCTACAGTGACAAATGTTGATTTCTAGACCTGAGCTATGAAATACCTTAGGGTCATAAGGTCTCAGTGAATCACCTAATGCTTATTTCTGTATCAAAATGAACTATATCAGGAGTGAAAGAACAAATCCAAGAAAGCTGCAGTAGAAACATTTCTGTCTTATTAAAAGAAAAGATTTCCCTGTGCAGTTCACCCGCTTAGCTGCCTGCACTGCCTCTCTCCTGAACATGTTTTTTTCTGTACCCTCTATAACACGTAGCCAAACGCAGACCATAACTAGCTTGGCCACCAGATAGTAGAGTCCTGTTAAAAAATATGCACACAAGAGACCGAACTTTCACAGGATGACTGTCTAGGTGACATTACTTCTTCCCACTGAAGGCAAAAGTGAACTGGAAAACCGAATGCAGAACAAATTTCCACATTTTAGACACTTCTGCAGAAGTGTCAAACCAAATATATTCATGACTGCTCTCACACATATCCTCAACTCTCCCAGACCACACTCACTCACTCACATTCGCAAGCTGAGCACAACAACCACTGTAAAACAAAGCTATTTTTCTTGTCAGATGGTAAGACAGGAAGAGTGAGGGAACAAGCAATTGTTATTCCTGTTTGTAAACATTTAATAGGAACTGAGGTGCTCTGCTAATGCTGGTCATGTACGGGAATAAGCAAAATTCTGGTCTTATTTATGACAATGTAAATCTGGAATAACCTTCTTTGGGGCCGTACAATTACTACCGCACAAATAACTGGGCTGAGACTCTGTCTAACAACTGAAAGGAAAATGTGTGCCTCTGTAACTTCCACCACGCAGATTACAGTTGCTTAAATTCCTCCATCAGCCTGAGTGACAGGATTACTAGTTTACTAGGAAAAGCCAAATGGATTTACAATAACATATAGGTCTCTTTGAAGAAAATTACAGGAGTTTATATTCAGAAGTCATAACCAGGAGTTAAAATACCATCTTCATGGAAAGAAACCATCTTCATGGAAAAATGAGCAAGAAAACTAAGGAGTCGTCTTTACACAAGCGAGATTTCTCTCTGAATCTCCAGATGCCTACCTATCAAACATACTAAAGTCTTAGTTTGAGGACCTCGTGTATTAACCCTTGGATGACTGAAAAAAAGAAACACCGTATGCAGCATGTGACAAGGACACGTGCCCTGTTCTGGGTTTGCTGTATAACTCACACAGCAAAGGCCACCTCTGGGTTTGTACTTTTTGTGCCACTGCAAAACAAGTAGGAATGACAATATTCAATGAATTGCTGGGACATAGGCAGCTGTAATTAAACAAAAAAGTCTCTTTGCATCCCTCAGTTGATTGTTCTAACTTACCTCAGCTCTCCTATAGTACAGAGGAAGATAACTTGGATTTCAGATATTCCAGTGACCTAAGCTTTTAAGGCCAGCAGTTAGGAGAAAAGAGCTCCAAACAATGTAGGGCTTTGGCGGTCATAATGAGATTGTCAAGAAAATAGTTAATAAAAAGCAAAGTTGTGAAGAATATTTTCAGTGGCAGAATGGCTCCCATAAACACTGATGGCTGCTGACTTGTATAAACTAAGCATGTGGGGCCAAATACTGCAAAGTACTGCAACTACTGGCAAGATGAAAGCTGTCCATCATCAACAGGCAACCGGAAGGGTAACGGCTGACAGAATCACGGTCCAGACTCAAATGAGTGAATTCTTGCCCCTACAATGCAACAGGCCAGTCTGACACAGATTAATCCACTTGTAGTTTGAAGTATTTTGTACTTAGGGAGATGAAAGTGGCCTGATAAAGGGCCTCTTTACATAAAAATTGTATCTAATATCTGCAAATTACTCACAGTACATTTCTTCACCTGAAGATACAGTGGATGGATGCAGTATCGGTAGTAACACAAGAACAAGTTCCAGCCCCACTATTCTCTGCACTGGTGTGTGGACTATAGAGGCTTGCGGGTGATGAAGCCAGGAGAAAGTTGAGTCATCTACAGGAGCAGGGACTACTCTGGGAGATGGGTGAACCTTGCCTTGACATGCTGTTAAACAGATGTCCTCAGACATTTGTCTGTTCCCTCATAAAGCGCTTGGTAGGGTTCCTCTACCTTAGGAAAGGTCATGAACATGTTCAGTCATCAAAATTGAATGCAGAGAGATATTTTCCTTCCATGTTTTATAGGCATTGCAAAATTACATTTCTCAAACTAGATCTTCACTCTCCCCTCTTCACTGAACTCTGTCGTGTCTCTAACTGGACTAGACATAATATCTTGGCTTGTAAAACTCTTGGCCTGCTGCAGATCACATTAAACTGAGTTATGGAATGTATTTTGGAGGCAGTGACAATAAAAATAAGACTTTCAAATGACCTTTTAGGTTCTTTAAGCAATTTTAAAAACATTTGCTAAAGAAACATAACATAGAGAGAAAATAACTTTTACTCTTGTCACAAGCAAGGCCTGCTGAGATCCCATAACTAAGAAACTAAATGTTGTTTTTCTGGGGTCAGAGGGTATGATATTCTTTGTTAATCAGGAAATCTAGAATTTTATTTGATATCCTGGCAGAATGCAGTGTGCTTATGATGAACTCAATGAATTTGACTCTGCCTGTTGGGTCAAAATCTACACAGATACATAGCCCTCACAGTACACTGGGAATGTTTTAAAAAGGAATAATTCCCTAAGTGTAGCATTGTCAGAGAACATAATTATCTAGAGTTTGGTTGTTTTTTTTAAAGAGCAAATAGCATTCCTGATTTCCCCTCCCCCTACCTTTTTTTTTTTTTTTTGTTTTTTTTTTAAGATGCAACAAACAGTAAGGATCAGTCTGGCTGGCGCCATTTATTCTTGCATTTGCAATGGCTTTTGGCACATATGTCTACACTTGTATGGATGAGTCACTGGAAATGCAGAATAGATATGATCATTCTCCTGCTCAAGAAGTCACAGAATTAGTGTTAATTGCTATTAAAAAGATGTGGCAGCCAGAGAACTTTCTTTTGGTCCCAGCTGCAAAGGTAATGCAGCTGCTAGTTGCTGATTTGGAACAAAGAAAATTCCAGGTGGTTGTAAATTACACAGCGAGGACAGCAGGAAGGGCAGGCTGTAAGAGGCAATACAGGCCAGCTCCATCATCTCATTTCATTTCACGTATCTTAGTTTTATTTTCTGTTACCTATCCACACCCAGCTTGCACACTCAGTCTGTTTTCTCATATATTTACATCTAACATAGTCTCTTGGACTTTACTCCGATGAGTCCATCAATGGCAATTTGCAACTCAAAAGTTCAATCCAGAGAGTCTTCCTCATATTCTCTTATTTTAAACCTTTTCTGCACTTGTGTATTTGTATGTCACTATCTATATAAATTATACTTATGTTTAATTATGCATGTATCATTCCTTAATACGACTAGGCCTAAATGCTTAATAAAAATACTAAAACATTATGTGCAGAGATTTTCTTGCAGGGATTTGTAGGTAAAGTTTTGGATTTTATCATGCACCTCTCTGAAGAAGTACAGCCAACTGAAATGTGGTCTTTGTCCGGGTCAGCTGCATAGAAAGCTTCAGGAAAGAACGTATTATTATGTATTATTATTATGTATTCTTATTGCACTGCAGCTTTTCTTTGAGTCCTGTCAGCACTTCATAGATGGCACAAGTCTCTCCTAACAAGAAATTCTGTAGTTCACAACTGACTCCTGTAACTTATGGCAGTTGTGACATAAAGAGGACTCTAGCAGTGGAAAAGGACAAAGTGGCATTTTGTAAGGAAAGCTTAACTTGTGTTTCATCTCCAGGTGGCTTACGTTATAGGGAACAAAGGGTAACATTGCTTTAGAGAATCTGGGCTGCATAAAGAACATACTGGTTTTAAAGTAATATTTAACATGTAGTTGAAACTGTTAAAGTTTCCAACTTTATGTATTACACAGATCATCATTTACATAGTCCCAACTGTAAAGCAGAAAAGAAGATTTAACTCCTTCCTTGAAAACCTTCTATGACCAAAAAACCCCAATTTTTAGAACTTCTGTGAATTCCACTGCAAAAAGTTACTACTAAAAGCAATCCTTCTGCCATCCCTTTCGTCATTTCTCCCACTTAACTTCACCAGTCAGTATTAATAGGTAAAGCATGAAGAGCATACAGCTCACCAACAACTGAGTCTGCATGTAAGCACTATATACTATTTTCAAGACCAGACTATACATGAACAATGCACAGGACAAAAAGGGCAGATGGGATACAGAAAGTAAGCCATCTAACACAAGTGTTTCGGGCATGCAGCCTTTACATTCCATTTGAAATTTTAAAATGACTTAAAGTCTATTTTAAAGTGATCTATTATTAGATAGTAGACTTTCGCTATGGGGGTAGCTCAGGCTTATGAACGCAGAGCTGTCTGTCGGAGAGTGACTCGGTGGAGAAGTGTGACCATTTTGACCACCTGGGTTCTGGTATTAATTATCCCCATTAGGAATCCGCGCTGGGAAATAAAACAGTAAAAGGCATCATTCTCTACAAGCTCATCAGACTAAAAAAAACCTATGATCAATACAATCTTGCAATTATGTTAATCAGATGGTGTTATTCTGCCTAGAGAAAGCCATATATATACTATATATATACTATATACTATATATGCAAATATACATTATTTTTTTGACATAGTGCTGGGGCAAGATAAATTCAAAGTAGCTTTGTGTGAAACATTTTCGTTCATCTTCTAAGACAGACTTCCTTCCAAACACATTTGACACTCGCATCCAAGCGTAGTCAAATTCCTGCTTTGACAGATCCTTGTGCTAAACTCCTTCACGGCAGCAGAGGGCTCTCTTCGGCAGCTGTGATATCGCGATGCTCTCCTGGAAAGCCACATATGAGATGGCTTTTGTTACTGCACTTCTTTTGTAAGGCATCTTGAAAAGCAAGCCTGTACTTCCCTGCTTTTTCTCGTTCTCAAATGAAGCGCTTTCCAGAACAACTCTGTGACCTTGTCAGCCAGCAACTCACTGCTGCTGATTTCTTACTCGGATGCTGAAAATAATCATCATCTTTCAGGAAGGAAGGATGATGTAAATAAGGAGTATATTGCTGACCGGAGATAAACTTGAAAGCCGCTTTAATACGGAAAGAAACAAAAAAACCCCCATATCCTATCAACTTAGGGCTAACAGTGTGCAACTCAACCATACACATTTTTTTAATACTTAAAACTTACTTAAATTCCACTTTCAGGAATGAATCCTGTGACAAGAATTCAAAAGCCTTGAAATATACCTTTAAAATATGCCAGCTAAAGTGAAAACAGAGGGTAACGTAGATGCACTCACTGTCATGGTGAATAGCAAACTGGCAGAAGTGAAAACAACTATTTGTATCTCTTGTAAGATGCAAACAAATGAAGTAAAATTAGTTTTTTTCTACAGAACTACAGCTGAAAAAGTACCAGAAGTGTATACCGTAACAAAGTATTTCTATAGAAAATGTCAATACCAATATTCTGTGACCTGGGAACATGAATGGCTTTATTTCCTACGTATACTGACATCACTTGCTTTTTATCAGCTGCTCATCTCCTGCCAGTTTCTCCCACATTACCTTCAGCTTGTTCTTTCCTGCAACAAAGAAAGTGCCATTTGGCCAAGAAGAGATGGCCAGAGAAATTCCATCACTTAGTAAATCCTTGTCTAGAATCCCACGGGAAGCTGCAGAGCACTCCCTCTTTTTGGTTCTCCCATTGCTGGAGACACAGCACTAGAACGTGCCAGCGGTCTCCCTATGCTGTAGGATCCTGCTGGGACACAGCCTTCACCTGCTACCTGGATGTACTCTTTGCTAAGACCAAAATCTGAGCAGCGGCTACCTCTTCCTCCACAGAGCAGCACATCTGGGCGGGCATTTAATCACATGAGGTGACAGCCACTCTAAAGTCACTAGGGACAACCCATTATAGCAACAGTTTTCTCCTGGTGCCTACATCATGTCCTCTGTGCTTGTGTAATGTAACACACATGAGCATGTGCATGCCTGTATAGTGTTCAAGATCTCTGTCTTCTCCCTGGGAACTGAAATAAACAGGGATAAAAGATACGTATTTTTTGTAAACATCGCATATTTAATTCTGACTTCCCAGAACAATGCAATGACTTCTCATCTTTTTTGCAACAACGTTGCTCAATTTTGAGCAAATACTAGATTCCACAGTATCTCTAAATACCGGTACTGGAATCCAATGCAAAATTCAAGAATGTACTTAATGGTGCAGGCTGGGTTAATTTTATATCTGACTTTCCTTATATAAAAAAGATAAAGCTGTTTCAAGCAGAAAGTTTGAGGATAGGAGCCCCAAAACAAATAATTTGTATCACAATAAAATTCATTATAGAAATGACTCATAGATTCCTCTAAAACAG
Source organism: Fulmarus glacialis (assembly GCF_000690835.1). Classification (NCBI taxonomy): domain Eukaryota; kingdom Metazoa; phylum Chordata; class Aves; order Procellariiformes; family Procellariidae; genus Fulmarus; species Fulmarus glacialis. The sequence goes on from NW_009210903.1 coordinate 57,874, forward strand.
TGACTGGAAAATGAATTTAAGACTCTCTTACAAGCAATTTTTTAAACTAGATTTTTAAACCAGGCTTTCAAAAAACCTTTTGTTTTGAAGGCTACATGATGTAGAACTGTACAGAATGATGGCAATTTCACTTTCACAGTGCTAGGACCAGGCAAACACTCTTGAACAAAACTTGAGATACGAAAGATGTGGTTTGAAACTCACGGAGACTGCCAACAAAATACATAGGTACTATACATTTGAACAGTTAAAAGACCAGAATGTCTACCCCTGCCTGTCAAGATCAGTTATTTTAAAAGAAAGCTATAAAAATAAATGTAATACACATTGTAAAGCAGAAACTAAACACTCATAAATAAATATGTACCTACTTAGAAATGGTATTAATATCAACAATCACAACTATATATGTAATCAATTACAATTGACAAAACTGAAAATATGGAACCAGCTATTCAGCTCATGCTTCAAATAAATATGCTGATTTACAACTATTAAAACCCATGATGAGACCTATAGGTTACTGAATTAATCCTACCTCTCCTGTTTGTTCTCCTACAGCTGTTGATATTGGCCCCTGGCAGAGGTGAGGTACGGGACTACACAGGCCCTCACTCACCCTGATCAGGTACATCAATTTCTACAGCTTACTGTGGTCAACTGTATTTATTATTCATTCATTAACCATTATTAATAATTTTTATTTATTGTGTGTATTTTTATTTATTGTAGATCATGGAGTTTAGTCATTCTTGTGAAGGTCTTGCCATCCTAAGGATGAAAGAATGTATTACTTAAAGGGCATCCAAAAGACACTAGCTATCTTGGCATCTAAAGGAGATAACCTTCCAGCTGCCAGAGTTTTAAGTGCTTTATCTTACATTCTGTTTTCATTCAATAATTAGATTTTTATTAACTGGGTATTGACCTTCTGAAGGCTCAGTACTTTGTGTGAGGACAAACAGACTTTGATACTGAATACCATCGGTGACACATTTACTTTTTCTAAATGCAAAGAATTGTTGCTAAATGTGCATCACTAACTAGATTACTCTGCTCCCTCCTCTAACTCCTGACAGGATCCAGTTACGCAAATCCTAAATTACTTGCAAATTCTAAGTGAAGTTGCTTGCCTTTAAAGCATTTTATATAGACTTTCTTCTTGTAAGGTTTTTATTTTTTTTAAAAGCATAATTTCCATTAACTCCTGCTTTTAGTCAGGCTATAAATACCAGAAGAACAGTCTCCCTCCTGGTATTTTGGCACTTCTGTATCTTTTCATAGCCAGAAAAAGTAAGTGGAGAGACATGAAAATGAAAAATAATGAAAAACAAAGAAAAGAAAAAGAAAAAGTTAACTGAAGCACCCTATGAATGCCAAACAAAAATTACACATCTTTGGATTCAAATAATATCCCATCTAGTATTTTGTTTGCTTACAAACATGTTTATTCCAAAGCAGTGCTGCATGTGTTACTAAAACTTGTCTAAAGCTTGCGTCCATGCCTGGTCCTTTGGCAGAGCTCTTTCCCACGTTTTGGCACCTGATGACAGTGTGCTAACTCCTATTTCACTTTTACTGAAAGTGGAATTTAGTATGAAATACCTGATCTGGGGTGTTCTGTGGTTAAGTTTAATCCACCGGCCCTGAGCTTATTTGTCTAGGATTCAGGTAATCTCCACTCAATTCCTACCTCCTCCACAATCCACTCGTATGAGTCTGACAGATTACTTGGGTGGTGCCTCAGATCCATTTCTGCATAATGACTGTAAGAATTTTTTACTCCCCGCAAGTCATTATGCAAATAAATCAATAAATCCTTATGAGATGTTTCCATATCTCAAGGGTCAGTCACAGGGTGTATTATTAGGCTAACATGTGATTCCAAAGCCTAATAAAAGAACAAGGCATTATCATGTCTCTCCTCTCTCTTTTTTTAACATCACAAATGATTTTGATCAAGTTGTCTCATTAGAATATTGGATTAAATTCTGATTCAAATACTATCTGCTCCAAACCCATTTCTCTAACTCAAATCTAACGCAGATTTTCAATTTTAATAAAATCTAAGAGAAATAAGAGTGCACACACAGAGAGACACTCTGAGAAAAATCAATGTGGGGGAAAAGAAGCCTCTTACTCCGCAACATCCTCATGCAGTGTCTCCAGCAGAATCCAATACAACCACCACTGCGCTACTCACCATCAAACATTAGTCACACCTGGGTCCTATGTTATGATTTACCATTCAGGGTCAGCTGAAGATCCTGATGCAAACAGTGCTGTATAGTCAAGCCATCTTTAAAGAGCTATTTCCTTGGTGCAGTTATCTGAAATTATTTGTTGGCAAGACCATGTCAGGATCCCCACTCTTTGACCACTGCCTTGACTTTAGGGAGCCAGGAGACGCATTTTCAAGCATGAAGGTTGCTAATACTAACAATTCATGAAGAAGGAGAAAGATACTTGCAGGTTCATGTTTTAGCCTTAAGGTAATTGCTAGTCAGCTGGTCTGGTTTTGCTACCCTGTGGCTTAATCAGCACTTGAACAAGGTAATGAATCCTTAGGACTTTCTCTTGGTCCTTTTTCAGAGCCCTGCCACAGCCATTCACAGAGGTCAGAAATCAACCCTGTTTGGCTCAACATTTTCAAGTATTGCTCTGCGTATGCCAGAATTAGTGCGAATACCTTCCATTGCTTATTCACGATTATTAAACTGGAGTATGATTTTTCGTGATGCTGACTCACGGGAATCATATCATTCTCCTGAGAAAGATCCATCCAGTTCAATGAGACCAACACAGAGACGTCACCTCCGTAAGAGTCTAATCCCGAGAGAACTGATTTTATGTTAGGGGATGGATGTTTTAAATAAACAGCCAGGACAAGAAGGAAAACAGCATTATCTTCCTATTTGTCTATTATGAGTTTTGGGGGGGGTTCCTTTAAATAAATGTACTTAAGTAAAATTTTTATCTTATGGATGATACTGCTAGTCTTTACGTGTCTTCTGCTGCCTCAGAGCTGCCGTGGCTATAAGACCTATTTTTCTTCTCCCCCAATTTGAAGCAATTGGCACAGGCTGGTTCATCATGGTGTGAAACTCTCATTTAGTAACAGGATTTTCGAAGCAGCCCTATTCTTCTTTATATAATTTCTTCTCTTACCTCACTTCTTGTAATCTTCACAGAAAACTCTGCTTATCTACCTTATATTAATTTTTTTTTAATTCAGCTCTCTGTATTAAATAACTTCCTTTCTTGACTGTTTTTTGAAATCTCTGTGGTATCTCATACAGAGAGTTTCATTTGTATTTCCCCAAATCCACTGGTGCAATGCCTGTAATACTGTTCTGTAAGCTGCTAAAATTAACTTCAGCAATTGTATTCATTGGAATTTGCACTATCAAATAAAGTGATTCTTAAAACTTCCTTATCCCAATTTTGCTTTGCACTCATTATTTGTAATGGCATCGTTTGTGAAGGTCATCCTAACCTTATGGGAGAACCAGACAATCCTAATTATATCATTTTTTATTTCTTTGCTAAGTTGAACAGCTCCCCATAATGTTATAAAAACCGTTTTCACAGAAAGCTGCCCTCAGTCTTCAAGAACAGTATATTTTCAACCTAATTTGTATTTTATGCTTTTAAAATATGCTGAACTGACATCTCTAGAGGCTGGGGTCTGTTGTTTACACACAGAATAAGGACGTCAGAGAGAAAAAAGAAACTGCAGAAGCTTCTCATGGCAACTTGCCTTGAAGCTGTCTTTGAATGACCACCTCAAGAGGTGACAGAGCATTTCAGTTTCTGTGGCTCATTCAATCCTGTGGCCTTCTGATGAGGCTTCTAATGAACGAATACAACTGTAATGTTGTTTTCTCATATATATCACCATTCCAGGTCACTGAACACCCGTCATGAGGCAATGACTTCCAGTTCATTACTGTACTTCTAAATGTCAAAATTTATCTTCAAAAACCTCCACTCTGTAAAGGTCTAGCACAGAATTAAGTCCTCTCTCTGCAAGATCATCACAGGAACTCAGTTGTTGTGCACTTACCATGTACCTTAGGTTTCTGTAGTCCATTTCAGGTCCCACCGAACAAATTCCTTCCTACTAGGTCTCAGTCGACTTCAGTCTATCTGGATTTATCAGTGACCCTTCATATCTTCAACCAACAGATACAGACATTTCCATCTGTCTTTTGTTGTATGACTCACTGCCTTATTCCTCCTCCCAATTCACGGTTCTGTTGATTGCTCTGAGAGTTCAAACTCTTCTACAGCATTAAGATCTAACTAAGCTCTCTGCATACCAGATATGGTCATGCTGCTCAACAATTACAAAAGGTAAAATGGTTCAAAGGAACATGTCAAAATGTCTCATTTTCCCATTACAACTATTTCTTGAATTTAACTTAACCTCTTCCATATTTCTGTTTCTGTTTTCCCCTAGTTATAAATGACTTGAGTATCACTTGCTTTTAACTTCACATTTTTCTGTCTTTTTTTTTTATGGCAAAAAAATCCCTTGCCTATGAGAACCTTCTACCTGAACCACAGGAAATGTTTACAGTGCAATTGCATATTAATCTTTTGGGTTTCTGATATTGCTAAAAACACGTATCTCAGCTCAGGTTCACGAAAATCTTTGCTGAATGCTAAGTAAGCCTGACAAGATTTCCAGTTCTGCACTGAAAGCAATGAGACATACGCAACATGATGCACAGTGAAAATCATTCCTTTCAACTGGGTTTCGCTTTGATGTCCATGAATAGATTGAATACCAGGCTCATGGCAAAAGCCAAAGGATGTGTATGGGAGCCTGAAAATTGAAGGTGGTGAATCAAACCCATCAGATAATAGGGCCTCTTTGCTCTGCGGATAATAAATATCATAGCGTCTGCTAATTTAAAACATTGAAGTACGCCTAAAAATCTACTTTCTAATATGGAGGACTGGTGTTATATTTCTACCTGAAGATCTTCTGCTCATTTAACTCGCATCGTGGCTGGTCTCTGTTCATTTCCTGAAGGTGCCATATTATCAATCCAGCTGATTGTATTTTAGAGCTAAACTACTTCATTTATTCATCATCCAGGTATATTGACGATCTATCAGAATGAAACAGTTCAGTTAAGATACTCTCCTTTCACACTTTCTTTCAGCACGTCAGCTGAAAGTGACGCTAAACTACTGAATTTTATGTTTGTTTTGAAACTGCCTTTTAATCCACTTAAGAGTCTCATCCAGATCTTGAAAAACAAACAAGCAAAAGAGCTGGATTCTATCATGATTAATTACAATGGAAATCAGTCCCAGCCTAAACATTTACTGAATGCTTAATCTCTATTAATGTTTTTACTGAATATAAAAGCCAGCTCCATGGAAAAATATATAGTATTTTTATTATCATTATCCTGTTTGTTTTGGTTTTTTTCCTGCAGCAAGTGCTTCCTTGGTAAAAAGGTACCTGGTAAAAAGCAGAAATAAGACCTTTTGGTGTGTGTGCATGAAGATAGCGTTGCTAACAGAGGAAATATTTTAGCACGGGATAAACCATGGAAATAGGCAAACATACAGGAGCTTTATTTGATACGCACAAGCCAACTAGGGCAGTCAGCACGTGCAGAACACCAGAACCGTGTGGGGAAGTGGGTAGCAGCAGCAGGTGATGCCACAAAGAGGTACGGCACAGTGTATGACGGAAGGTAAGACAGACAATCCAGTGTCAGCTCATTTTCTTTGCTTAGAGTCTGGCTCATCTAACCAGAGTGTCCACTTTGCTTTTGCTCTTGCCACATGCAGAAGTCCCTTTCTTAGCATGTTGGGGAAAGTGAATATGCTTTCAGCACATGCTAGTTTATAGCAATCACTGCTTATACCAAATGTTTTTGATCACCCACGATGTTAGAACAATTCCACAAAAAACGAAAATCTGTGTGATTTTTCACTCACTGTTGTTGTCTCCTCTTTGTCCTAACTTCCCAGAAATGCTAAAAAGATGGATGGAAAGGTAGTCAAAAAGCCACATAGGGTGAACAACATTAAACGCTAAAATCTTATGTTCTTTGGGTACTTATCCTTCTCACAGTAGTCTCTGCACATAAGGAAAAAAAGAACTAGAAAGGTCATCACCTCTTAAATGTTGTGTTTAATAAAGCGCAAAATCCAATTGCTCAAACTCAGGAGTCACAGCTCAGCCCTGCGGCCACACTACACCGTTGAGAGACCGCCTTACAAATGTGCTACCTTTTCTTCCCAGTGGAAGTTAAGCTCCTCTATAACAACCTTGCAGCCAAGCAGCAGTAGACATTTTGTTTTCAGGACTGTGGAAGGATGGTACACAGCACAAGAGAGAAAGATTTTAAGAGGTGAAATCTCAAACTACTTTTTGCTTTATGAATAAATTCAGCTACAGATACAACGATTAATCGTCATGCCAGTTCACAGTACCTTCACAGTCTCCATCTGAGGTCTTGATCTGACTTCTCTAGTTATGAGTAAGTACTGTCATCAGAGAAGCTCTAAAGCACTATAAAACATTCTTCTTCTCTTACTGCTAAGGACATTTCAGCGTCTGTAGGAGACGGAGTCATCCACTGCATACATCATTTAAACGATAGTAAGAGGAATATACGCCAATCATTAAGTATAGACTCAAGCAACGATGAACTACCAATGCATGTCTGCATACTAAAGGCCTGGTCCCTACACCGATATACATAAATATTTGCACATTTGCTTATTTTGAGCAATTTAATAGCCATATACTCACATGACTTCCTATTTGCTCGTGACCGCTTCCTCTCTCTAGGCACCGCTCGCTGGCTTGGCACTTGGGTGGCGGACTTTACAATGCGATCCATGATCTCATCTGCTGCGTCATCCGTTGCATTAGGTGAATCATCATTGCCAGCATTCCACGAACCTATACGGCCTGGAAAAGTCCAGCAAATGAATTGAGGGAAAAGAAGACAGAAGTCTCTTGCGTCACTTTGGTTTTGCAATTGGGTATTTTTGGGGAATTACAGCAGACAGCTCAGTCATTGCTACTTCAAATTGGCCAAAGTAGAAGACTCTGCCTAATGGAGAATATTTCTAAATAATACCCTAGACTCTCTGCTGTATCAGCAGAGACCTGAGAGCTCAAATGCAATTATAACTTTCTATTCCCTTCAGCCTCAGAGTCTTATCCTTGACCATACAGCTGGCAAATGTCTGCTAGAGACTGTCTATAAGCCAAGGATTGCTGGAGTGTTGTGAGACCATGTTTCCCTCTGCTCCTATTACACAGAGACTAGAAGACATGGCACATATAAGAAATTGATGCAAATCAGCAAGACAGGTCCTTTGTACCAGAAGAGAAAACGAATCCATTTGAGACCATCTGTATCACACCCTAGTGCAAAGAAGACATGAAAAGGGCAAAAAATACGGTTTGACATATCCGCTTGTCCTTTTCACAATGAAGAATTCACCTTCTCATCACAAAGCTGTGTGTGTCCTGGCACAACTGCGTGTGCTCTGTTATGAGCAGAAAAGCAAGAGTCGCTGGCAAGCTGAAAAGCTAAATAAGCAATTTTGGTTAAAACCACAAACAAACAAGCGAGCCATGTCTCCGAACCCAAGGCTCTGGCACTCCTCACTCCACAGAGCTGTGTCAGACACCTCTTTGGGTTCCTCCATTACAGACTCCTGTTCGTGTGCTTTTTGTTTTTGAATAATTTGAAGGCTAGTATGCAGCGACAACACTGACAGCAAGCTTTGTAAAAGAGTGGGTGTGGTAGAACTGCAAGCAGCTAAAAATTCACTGGCGAGGCCACTCCATATCACGTCCCCAATGTCAATAAACAACAGCTTTGATTAGCACTTTGCTCTGCTGCTTCTCTCCTAGCTCTCATCAAGAGCAGTTGTATTACGATAGTGCTCCTGAAAGCTTCTGTCTGGCTCACCCATCCTCTGCCTCTGCTGTTCTTCAGGGGAACACAAGCTGACTCTCATTATCAGGACACACTGCTCATTAGCATTCAGTGGATTACTTCAGCTATTCAGCTTGTTGCAGTGCAGCTTGAAGTATTTCATCTTTGTACTTCAGCTAGTTGACTTTCTTCTTAAATTGGGGCCGTGAAATCTCTAAATTAGACAGGATCATGGTTTCAAGCCTTAATAAACTACACACACACAGACTTAGTGGTGGATGCTCTGGACGTGCTATCAATGGTATCAAAAAAGAATCAAGAATGTGTAAGATACCCAGATGTGAGGGAAAAGAAATACCAGAACAGAAAACTGAAGACTTGAATTTTGGTGCATCACCTTTACTCCGAAACCATTTTCCAGGTATCACATGTATGGGAAGGGGGCGAGGGGAACACGAAAGAAAAGAAACTGGTGAACCCAGTGTCTGTAAAATGATTTAGCATAAAGGAAGTGGTTTAGTGGCTGCTTAAATGAAGAGGTGTACCAGTGAATCATGTCTTGGACAAAAAACAAGGCTATCTCATTGCCAAGAATGGTTGTACCAGTGAGCTCTTCTGTCACAGTATCAGGTGTTGGAATCAGCGGATTGGGTCAGGTTTTCATTTCCTCCCTGTCAGCTTTCAGAAATCACCCGTGCTGACATTTGCAAAGAGCAAAGCGCCGTGGACCTCAGAGAAAGAGGTATCTGTCAGGACAGCAAGGAGATGCAGGGCTGTCCACAGCAGCCTTTTATTCTCCTAGGCTGCACTTAATAGACTAGCTTTGCAGTTTAGCAGGGAGGTGGTTAGAAGATTCACCATCTTTTTCCTACTCCTTTTCCTCTCCCCAGTCATTCCTAAAATGCTGCAAGGCCCTTTCACTTCAATTTGAATTGCTACTTTCTACTTGCTTCTGTTGAAAATAAAAAGAAAACCGTATCACGCATCCCCCATTTTGTCTTCATGATGAGAACACGAATAAAAATTGGGGTGTTAGTGGGTGGGGGAAGAGGTGCGAATTTCTGCAGCTTTGTACTCCTAATGCCCCCAGGCACTTTGGCTGTGATCCACCTGTCAAAACTTCAGGCAAATTTTCCTACATCCCCATGCCCCAAATCACCACCTCCAGTGTGGAAACACCACCGGGGTCTTCTCCTTCCCCTTCAACCCTTTCTGCCACCAGTGCTATGCAAGGGGGCCACGACCTGCGTTTGGGCCACCATGCGGCTATCACGCCATGAGAAACGTGGCCAAAAGGAAACTGCTGGCATTTACCTCGGCTGGCCCGGCTTCGAGTGCGGACCCCCATCACCGTGGTGCTTTCCCCACTGCCGGAGGAGGTCTTCAGCACGGCCTTCATGTTCTCATGCTCTGCAGCGTCCTCGGCATACTCCAGCCCCTGGGGCTGGCTCTGGCAGGGGGGCGAGCTGCTGGAGAACTTGCCAGACTGCGGGAAGAAAATGGATTTGTTGTTTTAACAGAAAACAGTACAGAGAATAGGCCAGAGTCTCGACCGCTAATTGCAAGGAGAGAAGTGTCCTCTCGCTGGGCTGCTTTGGAGTGCAGATATTCCAAAAAGAGCTGGGCAACAGTTGTTCCTCTCCCAGAGCATGCACCCTGAGCAGAAATAAACTGGAAACAGGGCGACAGCAGGGAGCAGCAGACAAAATCAGAGGAAAACCAGATGCATTAGCTCAAGCCTTATAATTTTGACCTTCTGTCTGAGAGTATAAGGTACAAAGCTTGCTTTGAAACCTTCGACCCAGGCTGGGCCTGATCTGGGGTCAGGTATGACACTGAGGAAGGCAGCACGAGACCCGACACATATAAGAAACTGCTTTTTTCTGTACCATCACCTTTCAGTAACAAGGCAAAACTGGGAGAATAGTGTAGGAAGAGGGACTTTTCCCTCTTGCCTCTCTGCACTGCTGCACCGAAAACTCTCAAACTGCTCTAAAACACAAATACCTACAAGTAACCTTAAAATACATTACCAGTAACGTTGAAAAAATCCCCGGTCCCAAAACACCCAGCCAAATTATTTCATGGCCAAAACACAAAAATTGCAGTCAGCAGTTAGAAGAACAAACAAAACCTTACAAGAGATTTAGGAATCTGCCCTCTGCTTCCCCGGCCCCCCCGTGATTTCCCTGTCACCACGACTACGTTAACAACAGAGGCTACATTAGCTGGGCTTGCACAGCACGTGGACGCAGCAGCTCCACCAGTTACTGAAAAAAGCCATCTAGAAATGGATGAAAACAGCAGAAATGGGTACTTTCTAAGGAGAAGAGCTTGCATTGCTGGGCTGCTCTCCCTTCCCAGCCTCTGCCTACAAAGGGCTGTGATGTTGGTATTCGCTGCATTGCTCTTGCCTACAGAAAGGCTGAAGCACATTTAAAATACAGTCCTGGCTGCAGAAAAGACAGGCTCTGTCAACAGCAAACAGGCACCAACAGATAATTACATCCCTCGGTATTTTCAGCCATATCAGTTCAGCATCAGAAACTGAAATATGCTTTCTTTTTCCTTTTAATCTTTCTTACTCCTACCAATTCAGCACAGGTGAAAGAAGGTGTGCCGCATTCTTTTCTTCCTTTGCATAATAAACAACATTAATTATTCACTTGACGGTATCGAGCCAGTCAGTTAAAGGGAATGCAAACCTGCAGAGCCTTTCTGTCAGAGAACGGTAAATTGGAAGAAAAGACTGGGCCCTACTTTCAGAGCTTTCATTGAGACCCCGGGGCTGTCAAGACTGCAAACTGAAAATATTTAATTTGGAAATCAATGACAGGATTATTCTATTTTAACATCATGACTTTTCAGGGTAGGATAGCAAGTTAACTGAGTAGCAAAACAATAATTCCTACAAGGCACTGAGCTAAATGTACCACTGTGAGATTTATTTTTGATAGTGAGAAGTTTGTTTTCTTGTTAAAATATTAGCTTGCAACATTTTGATGTAGAAAGTGTGCAAGTGCTGAAGTATCACATGTGAAATTAAAAGACAGAAAAACATTAGAGAGAAACTTCTATGAAAGTGCATGCCATTTTTGCATTAAGAATACTCTCTTATATACAGTGGGTTGTAAAGCTGATCAATACCATCTCAGAAAAAAACCAAAGGATAAAGTCTTCACATAACTGTTAGTTACTATTCACACAGGTTAGTTAAATGTTGGCATAAAAAGGCTAATTCCTGTAATTTTCTTTGTGCGCCCCAATCATCACTGAGGGAGAAGCTCTATAGCCAGAAGTTTTATTTCACTTCCTTAATTTTCAGATGTTGCCGTAGATTAATGCCCAAACCCCAGCCTCTTGAGCAAATGACTGCCATTATGAAACAGTGAGCATTAAGCCACATCATTGATTACGTTCAGCAAATTGAAGAAAGCTCTAATGCTGAACAAAAAATGCATTGCACAATAGATGCTCCTCAAACCAATAAATTGTTTTATTATGAATATAGCTAGCACATTATAGTTCTCAAATTATTTATTCACTCCTTTAGTCATTTTCAACATCATCTTCAGGAGCACTTCATAATAAATACATGAACTACTCCATGGCTTACCTCTGTGGTGACTGAAGTATGTTACTTGCAATTCATACAGCAAAGAGAACCATTACAATTTCCTTTGCATCCCTATATCCTGATGCTTTTGAACACTTTATAAAATAATACCATTTGGACTTACACAGCTTAATAACGAGTATGAAATTATCATGATAATCTGGAGCCCAAGGTAAATGATGATCCCTGTAACATCCAGATCACTGATGTTTTGGGTAGTGGGGATACTTTGCAGTTTAGAAAACAGACATTAAAGAAAAGAAATGAGGAAACTTAAAATTATTAAGACCTCACATCAGGATATCCTTATTCAAGAGAACAGGTATGCATATGGTTAAAGCTGACTGTAAAAATGCATTCTTATGATTGAGCCAAAAAGCTATGAGAAAAATGTCATGGTTCGTAGTTCCAGTGGAGCAGATGGAGTTGAGCAGTCCATACTATCTGAGTTAGAATTAGATGTCACAGCACACGGGGCACATGGGAATGACATGCTCTTTCAGAGAACCATACCTCAGCATCCTCTTCTTCATCGGTCTGTCACCGGAAACAAAGGACAGGGTCGAGAAGGACAAACAGCAAGATTTAGGAAAGACAGTATGGTCAAACCACAACAGAGTAAGAGGTAACCGTGGTACTGTTTATGCAATTATAGGAGGACATAAAAATACAAAGCGTATAAGGAATTCATACCTTACACAATCAGCTTGCTTATGTTTTTTTAGTCAATTGTATGTAGAACAGACTGTCACTGTCAGTAGGGTATATAAAAATTTCCTGATTCTTCTTAGAGAAATTATGAACTGAAACTACCCCTAACCCATCCTATTTCTCTCCCTTGAGTCATGCGGTTGCTTGCCCACTTTTTGCCCTGTGGAAACTGAGAGCACTAGGAAGGACTCCCTCTCCTTTTTCCAGCTCTGTTCAGCACAGGGAGGTCCTGGCTGCTCTTTCTCCCAGAGCAGAGGTCGGCTTCTTGGCAATTCCTTTTCTCTACACTTAAGTGCTTGTTTTAATTCCTTTTTTAAGCTGGGGCTTTTCAACTTCCAATTTAACAGAGCACTCAAATGAAATGCTGAGTAGTCTTTGAATAAATGCTCCAAGTTCTTCAGTAGCTGCCCAATATCAGATCCTGGAAATTGGAGAGATCCTTTGTCATTCAGGGCTTTCACCCTCTGTGACAGCAGGCATGTAAAACTATCTTGATAGATACACTACATTAAATGCAATGGGCATATCAAAATATTGTGGCATATGGAGTGTTCTTAAATTTGTGGATTTACAGGGAATTAGCAAACTATTTAGAGCTCTGTTCCCAAATGCCTGGGGAATTCTTTGTTGGGTTGTAAGATGCCCCACATGGAAGGTTCCCAAAGTAAAACACAGTTTCTCAAGTATCTCGGCTCCTTCTTTCCATATTTTTCAGTTTGATTGCTTATAAAATGCAAACATAGCCCAGAAATTTGATGCATTTTTTTATTTGTGGGTTTTGTTTTGTTTTTTAGAAGAAGCATTCCACCAATTCTATTCCCCTCCCTAGTGTTACTAATACATATTTTTGACCTTATCTCCATCTCAGCTATGGTTTCTGTCTGGGATTGATACATTCTGTTCCAGAAACATTCGTCATTAAAAATGAAAGCCTCATTTACTTTGGCCCTCAGCTTAGTTTCAGCACAATCTCTCTAAGAAGATTAGCTGTGAGAGTGCTGAGCAGCACGTTAACATTACTTTTTAAGGGTATGTTTTGTTCAAAGAGTGAGATGCTTATTTTTCTTTGGACACAGTGGCACTGACAGAAACACAGGCAGATGTTTTGCAGAGGGACCTCGGCAGGTATGTTCCCTTTACATTAAAAAGATCCATTTGTTTTTTTCCATTCCCTGGGGGACAGGGAGTCATACCATAAAGCAATTCTTCTGAAGAAGGCCACTGTTCACTTTTTGGCACGAATAAGAAACAGAAAGGAGAAGAAAGGGAAGCAAGAACATACTTGTATTCTAATCCATATGTACATTTATCTAATAAATAAAAGGCAGGAGGAGAGCAAATTAAGCTAAACAATATGCAAAAGACACTCAGGGAAAGGTGAAATAGCAGAGTACACACATTACAAAGAGTGTGCTCCAAACAAAAGTGTATTATATTATTACTTTATATCAAGCTAGATTTTTACAGGGAAAGTCCCAGCTGCTGGCCTTCCTGCCCATTTAATCTAGCTAAAAGTGATTTGCTGTGGACTTACTTTAAGGGCAATGTATTCCTCTCTGTTTGACTTTGCTCATCTCCAGCATCCAGGGCATCACCATTTCTTTAGGGCTCACACCTAGAACTGCTGTCCTTCTACACCCAAAGCTACTCCAATGCACAGGAGGAGCAGTCCACCATCCCCGACATGTTTCCATGTCTGGAGCCATTTGCCCCCAACAAATACTGACAACAGGAGTCAAAGTAGCAAAATAAATAAATCAAACTTTTGTTTCACAAGGGAATCCGCTCTCACCCAGGCGTGTACGTTCTGCCTTTTATTTCCTTCTTCATTTCATCATTATAAATACACTGAGAAATATTAATAAATTAGGAAATTTTTAACATGTAACATTACCAAAAAGCACTGAAAGAATATTGCTATACTGAATACCTTTTGCAAGCACAAGATGTTAATTTTAAGAAAAAAAGGCTGCTTGATTCTTCTGTCATCCAATATTGGATGTTGTAGGACAATCTGAGATCTCCCCTCCCTCTTTTTCTCCCTCCCTCCCATTCTTCCTTTAGGCTAGCGTTTCTATGTGATGGATTTGTCGTTTCAAAATATTATTTCTATTACATAGCAATTTTGGAATTGAAACTCTTAAGTATCGTAAAAAGCAGAGCTTCATAAATCTGGGAGACAGATGCTTATATTACCTACTATTATTAAAAATCATTAAAAAGCTCAGACTTGTATCTATAATTGCATTTCTTCCCTATTTTGCTCGTGTGTTATTTTTAGTGTGCCTGAAGTGAGTGCTATCATTGGCTAAAGCCAGATATAAGGTTACAGACACTAGGCAATTTTCCCTCTGAAATGGTGGCAACTCACTGTTCTTCTCCTTTTTTTTTCCTTACTCCCCCCTCCATCTTTCTCTCTCTTGCAGACAACATTCCCCAAGTTTTAAACTGACAGCATCCAGTCCACTTCAGCTATTAAAGAACACATAAACATAAAGATCTCTGTAGTAAAAGGCTGAAAGAAAGACTGGAAATATTCCCCATTGTGTTTCTCAGCCCTACTCCATGTGAGCAGTTGCTGATGCAAGTTCTCCACGCAAAGAGCCAGCACCTCTCTGCCTTCCAAGTCTGCAGGGGGGACCAAGGTTTAAGAGATACGTGCCTTCTCGTTAAGAACAGGGATGGTTCTGCCTTATTCCTTTCCCATTTTTGCTAAAATCCGTCTTCTTTTGCCTAAAAGCAATGTACTGTAAGGTGATAAAAATTAGATCCTGAGGAAACTTTCAAAAGGACAGGGAGGTGAATATCAAATAACCGCATAATCCTTCTAGGTCACCAAAAGCAGAAATTAAAATTCCACATGACTACTTTTTATTAGAATTACTTTCTACAAAGAGTTTCTTTACAATGTCAAGATCTAAACTTTCTTCTATCAGTGTTTTGTAACTAGTTGAACATACTGTCAATGCATTACTGATATATCTTCCCTTTCCAGTGCCTTCAAATATAAAACACTAAGAAAATTAAGACCAGATACAAACCACAGCCAACTCAAGACTACAATAAAACTCCCCTTTTTCGTCATTCTTCACACATAAATATCTTCCATCATGCTGACTTGGAAACTTGTTTTGAGGTAGATCTGACTTTGAAGTTGTCAAAGGAAGCTGTGACAAATAGTCTGATGCAACTTTAATTCTGTTTTACCATGTACTGCAATCAAATGAACGGTAAATGACGCCATATTACTGGGCTACATTTAAAGAGATTTAGTAAGTCCTGAAATGACCATATGGTCACATTAATAACTCCCTTAAAGAACATCTCTACAAGGGGAGTTTTAAACAATGTGGTTTTTTACTCCAGCAGGCTTTTTGTTTTTAAGCTAACAGGACCATCATATAATTGTAAATTAGTGATAAGCAAAAAATGCTCCCTTTCTGGGGACGAGCAAGGTATTTTTAGGTGGAACACTAGCTGTCAGATGGCATTTTATTCTTGTCAGATCTCAACACTATCTTCAGCTGAACAAGACTTAGTCTTCCAATAACACATTTTTCTGGGAAAGGCCTAGATGCCCTCTACATTTTCAGAAAGCGGCCATCGTCCCTGGCTCTGCTCCTTACTGACTAGCTGTCAACCCTGAGCCTTTTTCTGGTTTGGAAGGGTACCTTCTCTCTGAACCCAGCTGCCAGTGATCAGATTTCCTTCTCCCCTCACATTTCCTGCAGCAACAGGACGTAGAGAAGCTTTCTGTCCTGCCACAGCCAGTTCTTCCTCCTGGAAGCTATGCTAAGGCACATGGAGGACAGGGAGGGGAATCGAGACAGCCAGCATGGCTTCACCAAGGGCAAGTCCTGCCTGACCAACCTAGTGGCCTTCTATGATGGAGTGACTACATCAGTGGACATGGGAAGGGCTACAGATGTCATCTATCTGGACCTCTGTAAGGCCTTTGACATGGTCCCTCACAACATCCTTCTCTCTAAACTGGAGAGGTATGGATTTGATGGGTGGACTGTCTGGTGGGTGAGGAATTGGTTGGATGGTTGCATCCATGGGGTAGTGGTCAACGGCTCAACGTCCAGATGGAGATCGGTGATGAGTGGTGTCCTGCAGGGGTCCGTATTCGGACCGGTACTGTTTAATATTTTCATTAATGACATAGTCAGTGGGATCGAGTGCACCCTCAGCAAGT